>NC_135525.1:3050776-3145776 GCF_051989575.1 Stigmatopora nigra | reverse complement strand
ATTCAGGCTTTCCCCCGCCCCCTCTAGCCTGAAATCAGCTGGAATAGGGTCCAGCACCCCTCGTGACCCTAGTGAGGATAAAGCATTTCAGAAAATGAGATGAGACCTTCTAACAACATTGATTATAGTGGAAATACAAGAATTTAGAAAACAAGTACTACAGTGGTATAAATAAGTATTTAGTCAACCACCAATTGTTGCAAGTTCTCCTAAAAGATTAGAGAAGCCTGTAATTGTCAACATGGGTAAACCTCAACCATTAGGGACAGAATGTGGAGAGAGAAAAAACTGAAAATCACATTGTTTGATTTTTAAATAATTTATTTCCAAATTAAAGTGGAAAATAATTATTTGGTCACCAACAAACAGGCAAGATTTCTGGCTGTCAAAGAGGTCTAACATCTTCTAACGAGGTCTCCACTCATTACCTGTATTAATGGCATCTGTTTTAACTCATTATCGGTATCAAAGACACCTGTCCACAATCTCAGTATCTCACACTGCAAATTCCACTATGTCCAAAAGACCAAAGAGCTGTTGAAGGACACCAGAGACAAAATTGTACACCTGCACTAGGCTGGGAAGAATTACAGAAAACGTTTTCCCCTCCGTTACAGCCAACAAAGGGTACATAACAAAGTATTGAGAGGAAGTTTTGGTATTGACCAAATACTTATTTTCCACCATGATGTGCAAATAAATTCTTTAAAAATCAAACAATGTGATTTTCAGTTTTTTTTCTTCCACATTCTCTCTCTCATGGTTGAATTTTACCCATGTTGACAATTACAGGCCTCTCGAATCTTTTCAAGTCGGAGAACTTGTACAACGGGTGGTTGACTAAATACCTATTTGCCTCACTGGATACGGATGGTTAACAATCATAGTGAAATTTAAGTTAGGAATTCCCCTGACTGTTCGGTTTCAAAATACAGCTTTATCTACTCTATTACCTCCATAGCACATAGTACAGTACATAAAAAACAGCTAAACATCATTAAATTAAAGGATTTTTATTAAATTTAGACTTTATCTACCGTATTTTCACGACTATAAAGGTGCAATGCATTATAAGGCGCACCCTCAATGAATGACATTTTCCCCACATATAAGGCGCACTGGATTATAAGGCGCACCCTCAATGAATGGCACCTTTTATTTTTTTCCATATATAAGCCGCACTGGATTATAAGGCACCCTGTCTATTTTGGAGAAAAATCTAAGACTTAAGTGCGCCTTATAGTCGTGAAAATACAGTACTTTTTTTAAAGTATTTTTTGTTTTTATTCTGCGTGGAGGCCACTATTGGTTGAAGAACTATTGTTTATTCAATATATTTTCCTTGCATTTATCAGTGTCAATACAGATTTTGTTGTTTTCCATCCTTATTCTATTTCAAACTTGACTGTAGAAGCTAAATACCGTATTTTCCATGTATGAGGTGCACCACATTATAAGGCGCATCGCATTATAAGGCGCACCCTCAATAAATGGCACATTTTATTTTTTTTCCCATATATAAAGCACACTGGATTATAAGGCGCCCTGTCTATTTTGGAGAAAATTTAAGACTTTTAAGTGCGCCTCATAGTCGTGAAAATACTGTACTCTATTACCTCCATAGCACATAGTACAGTACATAAAATACGCTAAAAATCATTAAATTAAAGGAGATTTTTATCATTTACTTCTGGCCAATCTACCTCTAACTCTAACCCTTACACTGAGCCAACATCAATGTGAGAAAAACTAAAGAAGATAGTTGTCATAGCTACAAGGTTTGCTTGAAATTTTGTTGTGGAAACGCATTGAAATATCTATGTCAGTTTCTGTTTCTGTACATGCCTGCTTTTCAAGCTCTTCTTCATACCTTTGCCTTGAGATAGAAGCACCCTGCCTGTGTTTATGACTCGTCATGCGTTATGTAATCACGTGGGGTTATGATGCAGGTGTGTGTGGAAAGAATTCTTCCCTCTGTTGTATATTTGCATATCCTTTGCTGGTAGGTAGGCGGGTTATTGCAGGGAGGCAAGGATTCTCCTAGGATGACGCAGATACACTGCAAGGTCTATTTTTAAATCGATTGAAGTGTTTGCAACACCATATCGGTGTGCTAACCTTCAGCTGTGCTTACAAACCAAAACAAACAGACATTATGAGAGTAAGCGAGTAGACAATGTCAGCAATCGCAATGAAAGCTTTCCTTTAGGGCTCGTAAGAGCAATGAAGTATGGATTTTATATCTCCTTGGTGGATTGATGCAGTGTTTTTTTTAGCCTGAACAATTGTCAGCATCAGAATAAGAATGGGGCAGAATGGATGATCCTGATGATTATGACTTGGCAGCCCTTGAAAGCTGCAAATGACTAAAGCTCTATCACGGTCAAACACAATGCAGCCTGTATTCACTTAAGTCTTTCTGTATTGGGGTTTATCAGTGGATAACACAGGCTTGTGTCAGGCATTTTAGATTCTTCTCTATTTTCACTTATGGCCATGCATTTTTAATCAAGTCTGCAGCTCAGATTTGTTTCCTCACGTGGCAGTATTATTGTCTCACACCGGCCAAAATAATAAAATCACATTCGTAATTGATTGGATGTCTACAAGTGATGAGCTCAATCAAAGGTTTGATTGAAAATATTAGAGAGGACTGTTAAAAACAAAAATGAAAAAAATAATAAATAATAAATAAAATATACTTATATATTTATATATTTTTTTCAAGTCTTCACAGTACATAAGGTTTTTTTCAATCAGGTTATTTTTAGTACTCAGTGTGAGTTCCATTATTTAATGGCAAATAGAATAAAATAATCTAAGTGTCTAAAATGTTTTTTTAATTATTTAAAAAAAAAGATTAGAGAGGCCTGTTAAAAATAAAAATGAAAAAATGAAAATAAATAAATAAAATAAAGTTAATATGTATGTATATATATATATATATATATATATATATATATATATATATATATATATATATATATATATATATATATATATATATATATATATATATATATATATATATATATATATATATATATATATATATATATATATATATATATATATATATATATATATATATATATATATATATATATATATATATATATATATATATATATATATATATATATATATATATATATATATATATATATATATATATATTTATATAAATATATATAGATATTTATATATATATATATATATATATATATATATATATATATATATATATATATATATATATATATATATATATATATATATATATATATATATATATATATATATATAGATAGATATTTATATATCTATATATATATATATATATATATACTTTTTTTTAACTTTATTTTATTTTATTTTTTTCATTTTTTTCATTTTCATTTTTAACAGGCCTCCCTAATCTTTTTTAAAAATAATTTTAATTAATAATAATAATTTTAATAATATTTTTTTTAGACGCATAGATTATTTTATTCTATTTGCCACTTCTCATGCTGAGTACTAAAAATAACCCGATTGAAAAAACCTAGTGTACTCGTGTGATGACTTGTTGGGGAGGTTGCGACGGCTTTACGCGCATTCAGGAACTCCCTTATTTTTAGGGCGTATGCGCCTTTTTTGACATACCAGCCTGATAAAGTCAGTGCAGAGATGATCTCAACATATGCTATTGATTTCTTATGAGTGAGAATCCCCCCCCCCCCCCCCCCAAAAAAAAAAACAATTTAGGAGCATTCAAGTAGATCTGCCTAATAGATGCACTTTTGCTGGGTGTATTGAGGTGAGAATAAGATGGTGAAATAACAATGTGTGCATTGTGTTTTAATGGCCTACTTCAATCAGATTACACAGGCATCCGACAGACAGGGAAGTAGAGAGGTGCTCATAATGCATGTCTGTCACTGATTAGTTCAATCAGAGAACTAGCCAATAAGCTTTCATTGTAGGTGGGCTTCCATTTTCTGCGGACAATACGGAAGTTTTTGTGGGGAATTATGCCTCTTTAAACAACTCCCTGAAATTACTTTTTGGAACTTCATACCTGTCAACTTGTACGTTTTATACGTATTTTATAAGTTTTTTCACCATTTCATATCATGTACGCCGTACGCCGACTTTTCTACGGGGATTTTTGAAAAAAAATTAAATCGCCAATATTTATGAAAACCGATCTCAACAAGACCGTTTTGGCTAAAATCCAGATAGTCTCGTAGGCTGGTAGCCAACGACGCTACTGTCATTGATTGTTACTATTGTCACGGTATACCAGCAAAAATTATCCTCAATCGTATGTATTTTTTAGCGGTGCGTACGGCAATATCGATAAAGGATGACATGCGCATACGTAGATATACATAGAGTAAATACCGTGGAAGCAAGCATGGAGGAGCCACATAGTAAGAAACGAGTTACCGCGAGTAAACATGCGTCGTACAGTGTTTGCAAGGTTTTTTGGGGGTTTGTACGGGGAATCATAATCATTTATAAGGGCAGTTATCGGCAGAGGTTGACAGGTATGGAACTTGGCATTTCTTTGTATCGTCTAGGAAGAATGGTTATTCAGCAGTGGCTGACCAAGACATAAAAATAATTATTCTAAATTCAAGTGAATATGCAGTAATTTAGTAGTAGAAGAAATAATATTGTTAAAAGGAATACCTCTGGGAAAAAGTGTGGGCATGTCCTACTTGACCCCTTTAGGATTTCTGTGCTTGAGTACAAGTAAAGTCTTTGTTCACTGCCTATTTTTGAAACATGTGAGCTGATGCATACTTATTCCACTTTTGCATGACAAAGGAATAATTCAAATAAGAAAGTCCATAAAAAAATTATCCCCATCCATTTCCAGTTGTCATGGGAGAAGTGTTTGCCTCCACTATTTTTATTTTTTTAATGAAATAGTAATGAAACAACTTTTTACCTGCCTAGAAATTCCAACCCAGTTACATTGCAACAATTTATAGCATATATGTATATTACATTTCCTGATTTCCCCCTTTTAAATCAATAATTGTAATTTTTTAATCAATTATTCCTGTTTTTAGTTCAGAAATAATTTTGTAAAAAAAAAAAATATATATATATATATATATATATATATATATATATATATATATATATATATATATATATATATATATATATATATATATATATATATATATATATATATATATATATATATATATATATATATATATATATATATATATATATATAAAGCTCAGATAAAGATTGTTTTAGATCTATAAAAAAACTGAATATTCAGGGCTTTTAATCAGTTCTTTTAATCCAATTATAAAATAATTTAAAATATTATATCTAAAATGGTCCGGCCCATGTGAAATCAAGTTGACGTTAAAGCGTTATTTCTTGTGAGCCATACTACAAATTTAAAAGTCACAATACATGCAAACTAGTGCATTTTCACTTTTTTTTTTAGTAATTTCACCACTTTAAAAGTGGAAAAAATGAATATTTTTTAAAAGATTCTTATGCTGTTGCCAATCAATGAGGATGCGTTCCAGAAGAGTCTGCTGCAAAAAAAAAAAGAAAATTTAAGCAGTTCTAGATGTAATATCTCAGTTCTGTCACAAGCGATTTCCATATTTTAGCTCACAGGTTAGCAAAGAGCCAGATGCACCTATCAAAAGAGCCACATGTGGCTCCCGAGTCATAGGTTCCCTACCCGTGATCTGTACTCTTCATTTTAATTTGATCCTATAACAGAAAGTCGGCACTCATAATTTACTTTCCCGGGCCACACAAAATGATGCGGCGGGACAGATTTGGCCCCCGGGCCGCCACTTTGACACATGTGGTGTAGGGTATATTGGGATACAGCAAGTTTTGTTTGCAAAAATAATATGTCTCTTGCTAAAAAGGTTCAAGCGTATACAGTACAGACAAGAGAAAAACAAGATGGTGTCACAGCAGGGCAACACCCCTAACCCTGGGAGTCACCAGCTGGTGTGTCACCATACCATCTGTGGTCCTGTTTATCTCAGAAATGTTCATGTGCATGTCAAACTGTTTGCATTGTACTTACTGTATGTGTGGTTTGCATATTGGCTCTCATTACAAGTACAAGGCCTTAAAAAATGTTCACATTGAAAAATACAACAACACAGAGGTATGCCGTCATGGTCTTCAAGGCCTTCTCTGCTGGCCTGAGAAATATCTGAATCATATATTATATTTTGTCCATCAATACTAAATAATTCCAAATTGTCTGTTAGCTTCCTTTCATTGCTTTCTCCCTGGTAGCACTGCTTCCAGATGTGTATTTTCATATTGAAGCATTTAACCAATCACATTTTAGCCATTATTTGTTGGCAGGGTCAGAAATCTGCCTCAAGGCCTTCACAATCAGTTCCGCAGGCTCTGCTGCATTTAACAGGCATCGATAAGACTGTTGCTTTAACCAATCAGAATTCATTTTTGGTGACACCAAAAAAAGTCTTGGAACCAATTAATTTTGTAAGTCGAGACATGACTGTAATATAAATATACACAACACATACACACTACTACTGAACAAGAATACTATCTACATCGTGTTTAACAAATTTCTAGCTGAACTTTGATTCCTTTTTTTCCCTGAAATAGTGTAACAATAACCTTGGCCTTCAGAGCCAGTGTTTACAGATGAGTAGTGCAATCTTAATCTCTGGTTGCCCCTATGACACGAACATGTGACTACACGTGCACACTATTATTAACTTGCTAAACTGCAAAGTGTGCTAATGGCTTAACAAGCCTAAATGGACTCTCACACTCTTACAGGAAAAGAAAGAACTCCATGTTCAACAAGATCTTCCAACTGTACTTCTTTTTATTAAAAAGACAAGGGTGCAAATATGAAATTAAAAAAAAATAAAGACAAGCATATCATTTTGAAGCATTTAATACAAACTTAATATAAACTATTTCAGTCTCTCTCGACATGTAAGACACTGACTCAAAATACTTTATACCGTATTTTTTTTCATCAAGTATTGCACAATGTAGGTACAAAATTAATATCCATACAATTACATTTGTTGTCCATAGTGTAGGAAATTCTTTAACTTCTTAACAGAAAATACAATTCATTTTTCAGAAATAGCAAATATTCTTACACTTGAGTTCCACCACTAAAAGAAATACTCTGTACACAATTTTTAGAATATCTGGTGTATTTTTAAAAGATGGGAATTCTTTCACAATTCTTTTTTAAAAAGAAAAAGAAAAGCTGCTGCAGCCATCACAGATCACTGGAGTAAAAAGATATAAATGCAATACCATGTCATAGAAACAATATATACTCTGATATCTTACAAACTTTGTACTAAATTAAATTATACAATTAGAAAAAGACCAAGTAACCCCACTTAGTGCCAACTCATAAAAACCCACCTCTTAACACCTGTAAAATACTTTAAGAGGCCAGAACTTGAAGTTTTTTTTATTTTTTATAATTTCTTTGGAGGATTTTGTTAACATGTTGAAAAATAAAAAATAGAAATTGTGCTTGGTTGGCAATAAAGGAAGAAAGAAAACCAATGACGCATGAAGAACTGAAGTAACCAAGCCTGGATGTGTTTGTACAACAACCTTTGAGTAGAAATCAACTCAAGGGGTTTAGTAAAAAATAAAATTAAAAAAAACACCCTTGGGCACATGCGCTTGACGGAGGAGTCGCTATCTGCAGTCTTCTCAAATGTGCACTTTGTTTTGCCTTGAACTTCTAAGCCATCGTCATTCATAAATATCCATCTGCTTTGTGACATTAGTTAGCCATGACAGGCTGGAATTGCTGGTTAGAATACTGCATGGTGCTCAGACTCAAGTTGAGACCCTCCACAAGGGACTTGTCATTGAGGCTTCCATAGGTTGCGAACACGTCGAAGGCATTGTTATACGGCACAAGTCCGAGTCCCAGAGACCCCTCTGCAGGGAACGCTGGCCCGGGGCTGGATTGACCCTGGAGATTAGGGAAAACAAACTCCTTGGCGTTAGGGGACAAAGCGGAGGCTTTCTGGTGCTGCTGACTCAGGCCCAGCCCGTACAGCGAGTGCATGGAGGTGGAGATAGCTTTCTGCTTTAGCAAGGTGTTGACATTCAGTCCTAGGTTACTGATTGGCGACGAGCGCGCTGGCGCCTTGCTGCTACTGCCGCTGCTGGCGCCGTTGTTGTTGTTGTTGCGGCCGCTGCTTTTCATCTTGGTAGAGCCGAACTTTGTGGCGGCGAAGGTAGCCGTGGTGAAGGTCAACGGCTGGGCAGAGCGCGGCACAAAGGAGGGACTAACAGAGGCCGACTGGCCGAAAGGTGGTGAGGGGGAGCTGGATTCCGAACACGTCCCTGTGGGCTCGGCGATCGGCATAAAGACCTGGGCCTCAGGATTAAAGCTGTTCTTGATTTCCTTGTCCAACTCGGAGCCATTCTCACTGTTATCGTCAACATAGAGCACCTTGACCACACCCTTCTCGCCAATTTGGTAGCTCACCTCAAATGGGTCGATCCAAACGCTCAAGTCCTGAGGGAGGTTATTGCGGACATCTTCGATGGCTAGCCCACTCTCTTTAGCCGCCTGCTCTACCACAGGGTCTACCTTCTCCCCTACGTGGATGCATCGGAACCCTGAACCTTTGTATGGCTTATCCAGATACCAGTGGCCTTCATACTTTTTCCTCAGCAGGCTCTCCAGTTCCTCACCAAAAATATTCACACGTCGCCGAGGGAGTTTGTTGTATAAATATGAAATAATAAAGTTGAGCGCTACTTGAATTTCAAGCTGCATAGCTGCTTCAGCGGCAACAAAATGTGCTTCTCAGTTGTTTTTACCCCCCACAGTGCCACGCCCAAAACAATCCTCAAGGGAGTAGTGATCAGTATGATAGAAAAGCAGAAATGTTGTGTTACCAAATATCCTTCCTGACACGTGACGGGGTCCTGGATCCTAAAAGACAAAAAGTTCATATTATTACAGAATTATTTCGATAACTGACTTTTTCCAAATTAATATTTGTTGACATCCAAATTTGAACTAACTGCAGGTACGTTCAATAACAAGGACTGAGCATAAATAAAAGGTTTGAACAGACTCTTTCAAAAGCTTTGTATATATTGCAGGTCTTAAGACACAAATCAGATTTTATTTTGGTCACAACCAATCTTTGCGGAAAGCCATTCACATACCTGTCAACCTCTGCCGATAACTGCCCTTATAAATGATTATGATTCCCCGTACAAACCCCCCAAAAAACGTACAAACACCGTACGACACATGTTTACTTGCGGTAACTCGTTTCTTACTAGGTGGCTCCTCCATGCTTGCTTCCACGATATTTACTCCATGTATATCTACGCATGCGCATGTCATCCTTTATCAATATTGCCGTACGCACCGCTAAAAAAGTACATACGATTGAGGATAATTTTTGCTGGTATACCGTGACAATAGTAACGATCGATGACACTAGCGTCATTGGCTACCAGCCTACGAGACTATCTGGAATTTAGCCAAAACGGTCTTGTTGAGATTGGTTTTCATAAATATTGGCGATTTTAAAAAAAAAGTTCCCCGTACAAAGGTCGGTGTACGGTGTACATGATTTGAAATGGTAAAAAAAAAAAAAAAACATGTAAATATGTATAAAACGTACAAGTTGACAGGTATGCATTCAGACCACTTCTTTCCATAGGTGCACTAATAGGGTCACTTGTGTGTAGAAGATCAGTCCACAATACAGTGAACTAAAGTGAGACGCATTCACTGAAGAATACTAAAAATATAAATATCCCATCAGACGCCTACAGATTCTAGGGTTATTGCATGGACAATATTCAATTTACGTACAGTGCACGTTATCCTTTCCCGACCACTTTGTTCATTGGCGTCTCTGGCCTCTTTAAATACAGCTTTATACTCCTTTTTCAGCAACTGTGGTAAAATCAAAAGGCCAATACTACAATACTTCAAATTCCCTTTGAATATTTTCACCCCCCACAAATACTTTTCAGCTTTAAGTCTTCACAGTCCTCTCATGCAGAAAACTTTCTACCATGTTTATTGCAACTTAAGTATAATTCAAGACTTTAATGGTGTTTGGGAATAAATACTAACCCAAATTGAATGATTACAATTAGGAAGAATAAAACCAAAAAATATCAGAAGAGCAAGTAGTGTGCAAGTCACATCTAAATAACTGCATGACAAATGAAGTCGAGCCTCGTCAACAACACAGGATCAGGAAGTAAATCACATGCCCCAAGTTATCGTCTATTTTTGCAACATATTCAACATTTTTCGCAAAAATAACGTAAAGAGAAAGATTCTCTGTCAAATGTACCGTATTTTCGCACATTTTAGCCACCTCCGCATATAAACCGTATCCTTAAAATTGCCCTAAAATGTAGAAATTTAAAATTTCTATGGTATAAAACACCCCCTGATTCACTATATTCACCTCCATATTCCTTGTTTATTAGGAAGTACAAATATGTTAATTTGAACGGAAAATCTTGAGAAAAAAAATCACTGCCTGTGGTATTTCTAAGAAACTGTATGAATATATCGGATTGCACATTCCTACAGGGTGTTGCCTGTACGTAGACAAATTCAAAAAGTCACGTGAGCAGTACAACCAGGAAGTATGTCTGTGGCGGTCTACTTTACACCAAGTGCAATAACAGCATGAGATACACATCACGCAGGTATCAATCATTTTAATGATCGACCGCAAGATCTTTGATCAGCCATTAACATCTATTGAGATTTGCTAACATGGAAAACACTACGAACAACTGTATAAAGGCTATTCGCACGTGGCCAACAAGATCATGTTTAACTACGGTAAGATGGCAGCGCCGTAAGCAATGGCAGGCACAAGTGATTTTTTTCATTTTTATGCAAGATACGTTTTCTTTTCCTTGAATTTCATCCATAAGGTCAAAATAATTTTTGTTTAACATTTTATCTGTAAATCGTTAGACCATTTTGAAATAAATGACCATATCGGGCAGTGTCTTGCATTCTAGCATTTGGCCTTTGCCACCTTATAGTTTCGTGCGCATCAAGTCTAATTTGTGCACATATGAACCTTGATTCAGTATTTTATTTTTTTTGCAAATTCGGCGTATATGCAAGATAATACTTTAATCATTTAAGAAAGCACCATGATTTACATGAAATCTTGCTAGAACGAAATTGTCGACATATCATTAATCATTGGCGGGAAGAGTTTAAAAGTATTTTTATCTATTATCATGACATCAAGTGTTGTGTTGCTTAAATAAATGATCATATTTGCTTCTATATTTAAGACTTAATAATTGGATCTAATAAATTTTTCGCCAAAGTAGGCATTATTTTCTAAATCAAGTTTGCATTTTTTCCCCATGCCTCAATGGCTCTTCTACTCCCCTCCCCATAATTTTTTTTTTTTAAATACATGGTAGGCTGATTGAGTACTCTAAATTGTCACTGGGCATAAGTGTGTGCGTACATAGTTGTGAGTCTACTTGTTTCCTGCCATTGGCTGGCAACTAGCATCCTACCTACTGTTCATTGATGGCTAGATTAAGTACTTCTTCTGTACTACTTCAAGCTCCATCCTGACAGTTGCTTTTAAGAGGTAAAGGTTTGTAAATTTATATTTTATTATGATTCAAAACTGTCCATCTGAAAAAATCTGGTACAATTCAATACAATGGCTTTGTATAAGTTTGACCCAAAGTGAACACAATCTGTTAAATTTCTGGAAAAATAATTGAAAAAGCAAAGCATTTATTTATGACACTTTTGCTACAGAAAGACATTTTTATTGAGAACCTTTATTTCTAACAAAGCGGCATATGACAAAGATGAAATGACAATATTATTCCAGGTTAGGGTTTGATAAATTAGAAATTGATTAATTCACTAACTGGCAATGATGGCAGGATGTGTCCAATGCATTTGTTTATTTGCCGATTTCAGGCCAAGTTGATTGAACATCTTAATGGCGGGGAAAAATAAGCATTTACAACCAATTGTTTCCATTTGAAAGAGTTGAATGTTCACTTTCAAAAGCAGGGAATGACTCTCCCAAAAAAATAAGGACATCAGTGCCATTTCTAATGACCAATCCCACCTATTCCCTTCAAAATGAGATGTTTAGGAAGATCGATCAGCGGCCCGTTGGTGTGGTTAGCGCTTTAGCCTCACAGCTCCGGGGTCCTGGGTTCAAGTCCAAGTCGGTCCACCTGTGTGAAGTTTGCACGTTCTCCTTGAGCCTGTGTGGGTTGGTTTCCACTGGGTACTCTAGATTTCTCCCACATTCCAAAAACATGCATGGTAGGCTGATTGGACACTCTAAATTCCCCTATGTATGCGTGTGAATGGTTGTCCATCTCCTGATGCCCTGTGATCGGCTAGCCACCAATTCAGGGCGTCCCCTGCCTCTGGCCCGGCCGGAGTCAGCTGGGGTACATTCCAGCACCCCCCACGATCCTAATGAGGATGTAGCGGTTGCAAAAAAGTAAGATGAGAAAAAAATCATTAAAAAAATGTGGGCACCCGGGCCCATTCTCTTGTTGTATACTATGAAGACCCGAATAATCGTATGCCTACGATTCTTTTTTCAACTCAAATTTTGGCATGCCTACGATTCTTATTCGGGTGCCTACGATTATTAATTTTTGCCTCAATTAAGTCCGTGAAGCAGCAACATTGTTCTATGTCATTAACTTTCTACGTGTAAAGCACACATGGTGTTTTTACTAACGTACTAGTACTAGTAAGAACGTGCAATTGCTACTGGTAGAGTTGCAATATACATAATTACAATGTATTGGTAGGCCTAATATATACGAGAGTTACGTTATACGCAATTCATTGCAGCAATTATTTGCAACTGTAATACAACTTTGCAACACGATTATCCGTCACTAATTATCTCGTGCCTCCCAATATTCATTATTTTTGGAATGTTCCACTGCCTACTATTATTCCGGTGCCTACTATTATTAATTAATTTGGAATTTTCCACTCCCTACTATTATTCCAGTGCCTACTATTATTCGGGTCTTCATGGTAAGCACAAACCACTCAAACCAACTTACATTAGGAGGAAACGCTGCCTTTTGTCTTGAATATTAATCATTTAGCTAAACTATATCTATTCCGTTATTAATTATCCATTAAGTCACCGTCTGTGTGCCCTTTGTGTGAAAGGCTATAAGGCACCAAAGAGTGACCTCTGTGGACAAATGGAAAATGTGCAATAAATCACGCAGACGCGATAAAGACATGTACGGACAAAATGCCGACCAAGATCTTGCTGCGAGGGTGGATCCTAATTTCTGCCTCTAACTTGCGTTTACTGAGCTAAAACAGGAGCCTAGCTTGCGAATGCAACTGTTATATAACCAACACGGTTTATATCATAAAGGGAGGTTTTTTGGAACACGTATAAGCGTCCAAGATTAGCAAAACTTGCCGTGAGGGGTGTGAACGCCAGTGCAGCTTCATTTTTTTCCTAATCTACTGATAGCAGTTAATGTATAGCTCGACTAGGCTGGTTATCATTATGAGCTCGTCGTGTTTACCGAGTGAAAGATTAAAAAGGTAAAACGCAAGAACGCAAATTAATAGAAAAAAAATACAGAAACGTCACATGAGGCTAAGTCACGTTCTTCTTGTGCCTCTCAATAGTTAGCATGTCACTAGCCAAGATATTCGTCAATTGGTACGTGACTAACATTTAACTGCGTTAATGTCATTTCTTGAAAATGCAAGGAAACGGTTGAAAAATACACACCAAAGTTCGTATTATTCGTTAAACGGTACGACGTCGTTGAGTTTGAATAGGAATGTACTTACATGGAAAATTACAGTACGTCCTTCTCGCAATAGCAGGCTTCCGCTTGGAGTATTATCGGTTTGCAAAGTGCAGTTTTTTCCAATTAAGTACAAAATGATTTTATGTCGACGTTGGGTTTCCAGGCAAAGTTTTTCTTAGGAGAAAGGGGGTTGATAGCTGGTTTCCAAGTCCTCAAAAAAATACTTCGAAGACCCCCGCAGCCTGGGATATGTCCAACTGTGCCCTTTAAAGACTGATGGCGACTTGTATATATAGTATCCCTTCGCCACTGACACGGAAGAGGCGTCGTCAACGAGCAGCATGACGTCAGTGGCAAGCACCAAATCCCATCTTTTAATTGGTTGATTTTGTCCTCAGTCAACGAGAGGAGGACACTATTTAAAGCAGTGGTTAACCATTCATTTGCAGTCTGAACTAATGCGTTCCGATCCTAATTCGTTCCCAACAGGATATTACAAAAAAAATACATATTTTTATCGGTTCTTTTTCACCACCTACTCAAAGTAACAATTACAGTCATACCTCTACTTACGAATACCTCTAGGCGCGTGAGTTTCAGGTTACAAAATGTTTGCATGCAAAAGAGTGACTCGAGATACAAAAAAGATCCGTACTTTGGAATCCTCCAAAAAGTAAATATATTTTCTTATCCATTATTTTATTTTGAATTCCCGTTATTAAGCAATTAAAAACTACAAAGGCAACATAGAAGATATTTACACACACACTAACTTTGTTTCCTCACACTTTTCATACAAAATTAGGACACATTGACCAATTTTAAAGGGTTTAGTTGATAGTTGTGTGAGGACTAAGGAACGAATTGGAGAATTCACATTTAAAGTACACTTCTACTTACAAAATTTTCCATTATGAAAAAATTCTTGGAACCAATTAATTTCATAAGTAGAGGTACGATAGTATTCATATGCACCACCTGACTTATTTCCCTTGAAAGAACACCGGAAAACACACAGAAACAAAAAAATGGACATCATTTTGATTGGTGAAGGCTATTGTAATATCGCAGGTATTGTTTGCAAAGATAATATGTCTCTTGCTAAACAGGTTTAAGCGTATACAGTAAACACAAGAGGAAGACAAGATACAACATATAAAGTACACCTCTACTTACAAAATGTTCAACTTATGAAAAAAGTCTTGGAACCAATTAATTTTGTAAGTAGAGGTACGACTGTACCCATCTAGTGGTTATGATCTTAAATCCTAAAATATGACACTAGTCAGTACAGCCAGATGGCGCTGACGAGAAAGCGAGAGGACGGAATAGAGACTTGTAACATAACATAAACTTTAAATTTAACTTAAATCAACTTGGATTACTATACACACACTTGAAAATAAGTTTTAATATTACGTTAAACTAAATTTAAACCTTCTTTTCCAATAACCGAGGCAAAGAGGTTATTGTATTCCATCGTGGCTTTCAAAGAACTTCCTTCTGCTCCATGCCTCAGTACCGAGGGTTCGTTTCGTCCAGTTAGTTTTTTCAAATTATCGAACCAGCCATGACTCGCTTTGAAGGATTTTGTGTCCCGCCATATCCCACTAGCTGTTTATCTTCCATTCATTCATTCATTTTCTGAACCGCTTTATCCTCATTAGGGTCGCGGGGGATGCGGGAGCCTACCCCAGCTGACTTCGGCCCAGGGGCGGTGTGATTGGATCTGTGAATGGTTGTCTATCTCTTCGTGTGGCCTATGGCTGACCGGCGACCACTCACCGGTGTAGTAAACTTTTCCCCCAAAGTCCACTCTGATATGCTCCAGCTTCCCCCGCAACCTGTGGTAAACAAATTTATATTTATTTTACCATTTAACTTATCAAAGCTTTGAATCTTATAATCTGTTATTGATGAATATGTAACAAAAAGCCAGAAATGTGAATGTCTATTTTAAAAGAATTTGGAAGCCAAAATTGTCCCCCAACTTTGGAATGAACTGTTATCATTAAGTTTAAACAAATCTCACAGCACTCAAAATCATTTTATTACCAGCGTTCCAATTAGTTAAGCGTGAATAGAAACGCAATCAAACATCATTAGTTTTCACTTATTGAGGCAGCATTTCATCAACATTTTACAGACAATTCATTTTCATTTGCCTTGGATGGATTGTTACTCAGATTCTGAGGGAATTATTTTAGGAACACATTTATTATATAAATACTTTAAAGTATTAATTAGAAGCCTTTGATTGAATTCTGTGATCAAATGTATCTTTTTTTAAGTTGCAAACTAAAAAAAAGAGTTTGATCTTTGATTTACAACATCCATCATTATCACACGAAATAATATAAATTGTATGGTGTACATGAATCTACATAGTGCTATACAGCCCTAGATTTAGGGACCTTAGGAAGCAGTAAGTCTAATAAAGAGTTTTTCCTCCAGTTTGAGTCACAGTAGCCTGTGAAAGCAACCCCCATCAACCAAGGAATTTACTAATGTGATAGATTGGATTGGATTGGATAACTTTATTCATTGTGACAGTAGCAAGAAGGGGGGAATACAGATACAGAAAAAAAAGAAAAAAAACACATAGTTACAAGTTAGACAGTACAGTCGCAAAGGCAACAGAACAACAAAGTAAAAGCACATGACATGAATGCTGGTAAACCCACCATTAGGGTCTTTAATTGCCCAAAATATCTCAAGGCACAATTGTCCAAAAAAATGTAAAAGCGAATTTCTGTACTCGTTATCGTATCCCCGCTTAAAGATAATCCTGCTATGTCATATATATATATATATATATATATATATATATATATATATATATATATATATATATATATATATATATATATATATATATATATATATATATATATATATATATATATATATATATATATATATATATATATATATATATATATATATATATATATATATATATATATATATATATATATATATATATATATATATATATATATATATATATATATATATATATATATATATATATATATATATATATATATATATATATATATATATATATATATATATATATATATATATATATATATATATATATATATATATATATATATATATATATATATATATATATATATCTATATATATATCTATGTATATCTATGTATATCTATATATATCTATATATATATATATATATATATATATATATATATATATATATATATATATATATATATATATATATATATATATATATATATATATATATATATATATATATATATATATATATATATATATATATATATATATATATATATATATATATATATATATATATATATATATATATATATATATATATATATATATATATATATATATATATATATATATATATATATATATATATATATATATATATATATATATATATATATATATATATATATATATATATATATATATATATATATATATATATATATATATATATATATATCTTCAAGACCCCAGAGCTGTGAGGCAGAAGCGCTAACTACTCGTTCCATCGGGCCACTTTCTTGCAACCATTTAAGGTATATTGAAGAAATTATACTAGAGACTACACATTGAGAACAGACCGAGCTAGTATGAAAGGCCTTGATGTGAAAATCTAAATCTAATCTGAATCTAAATACCATATGCAAGTCACAAATTTCTTTGACCAAAAAAAATTAAGAAAATGATGTTTAAACAATTAAAATTTACCACTTGCGAATGCCGCCATGTTGTGAAAAAGGTTATCAGTCAACTCATGAAAGTGAAAATTAGCTAAAGAATAAAATTAGGCATATACAATTAATAGTTTCTGTACCTTTGCAATTTCTCTGTGTTTCTCCATTTAAGACTTCATTCTTTGGATTTATCAAAGCCAACATACACACTTATTACAGTTGGTAGTTAATGTGTGCCAAGTAGGCTACACAATCTGAAACGCATGCAATTGACTGACTAAAGTAGGACTGGTAATCAATAAATTCAATTCTGACAATAGCCATTTTATCCACTTCTGGAAAATATTGTCTTTTAATGGTGTTTTACTCTATTTCACATTATAAAAATGATTTTTTTTTGTTCAAATTGTTAAATAAGATTATTTACACTTTGATGCACTTGATCAAAACCTTGTTTTATGCATTAAATATAAGATAATTAAAAAAAGAAACATGTATATTTATTGAAGGAAAAACTACTTAATTGTAAAGAATTCATAACCGCTGTTTATTTACACCACAACACCATTAAGATAAGGTTATTTCGACGAAAATAAATACATATACCGTATTTTCACGACTATAATGCGCACTTAAAAGTCTTAAATTTTCTCCAAAATAGACAGTGCGCCTTATAATCCAGTGCGCCTTATATATGGGGAAAAAACAGAAAACCAAAAACGAAAAACCATCACTGTCGGATATTAAAAAAACACAAACGCCTAAACTGAAACAATACTGTTAAATATGCAGCTGCCATCTTAGTTTACAAAATCGTCCATCATATAGCTCCTCCCCCACTGCAAGATTTTGTACAAAAAATCCAAAACATCATCAATGGCTGGCTCTAGAGGTGACTGTGTAGTGAGTGCTTCATACCTCGAAGTCAATAGCAATTACTGTATTTTCACGACTGTAAGGCGCACTTAAAAGTCTTAAATTTTCTCCAAAATAGACAGTGCGCCTTATAATACAGTGCGCCTTATAATACAGTGCGCCTTATAATACAGTGTGCCTTATAATGCAGTCCGCCTTATAATACAGTGCACCTTATAATACAGTGCACCTTATAATACAGTGCGCCTTATAATACAGTGCGCCTTATATATGGGAAAAATCTCATTCGTTGAGGGTGCGCCTTATAATGTGATGCGCCTTATATATGGGAAAAATCTCATTCGTTGAGGGTGCGCCTTATAATGTGATGCGCCTTATAGTCGTTAAAATACGGTACTTCTTAAAACAGGGAGTTTCTTATGAAGTTCCTTTTTTGATGTTTTGAAAACAGGTTCTTAAAATATGTTCTCATTTGTGTTGGGATCCAAAGCCTACTTTACAATTCTGTATGTGATACCATGAGGGGGTTCAATATCATTTTGGCCTGTTGCCTCATTTTATACACCCAGTATGCAGTTGTTGGTCTTGGCTTGGAGGCAGGTACAATAACAGTGTCACAGCATGCTTAACAATGACTTATTTGTTATTCTTCTCCAGAGAAGGCTCGTGAGTGAGGTGAAAGTTTTCCTCTGTTGTCGTGAGCGTCTGATAGGGACTTTGTGGTGAACACATCTAATGAAGTCAGATGTTTTAGCATGACTCCCGTAAATTTTTGTATGAAGTCAGTCCACATAGACATTTTTTTGTCCACTCTTCACAGCACTGTGAAATCCTTTTCACCCTCTATCAGGCTTCAGAGAATACACATCAGAGTATGCAAACCATATCCAAACCCCTCCATGTGTCGACAGGCTCTAAAAAAAAGTCAATAACAAAAGAAAGAATTTTGCATTTTGAATTCAGAAGCAGAAATTAAAATATGCATGGAACTACACTCATTTATTGTTGGATAATCAATAGTTGATACAAAACTCAGACAAGATGGCTCACAAACAAAAGCTGAAAAATTGGATTTCTTTTGTTTTTGTTGTTGCTTGTTGACTTCTTCTTAAAGATAAAACAAATAAAAAGCCCTGGCTGTTTTTCAAATTAATTTATTTTTGGAGTTGTTTTTTTTATTATATTTTTTAAAAACTCTGTTTTTCAAATTAAATTATTTTCTTGGTTTGTTTTTTGAATATTTGTGCCTTATAATACAGTGCGAACTTATTATACAGTGCGCCTTATAATACAGTGCGCCTTATATATGGAAAAATGTCATTCATTGAGGGTGCGCCTTATAATGCGGTGCGCCTTATAGTCGTGAAAATACGGTACATCTCTACTTGTGAAATTTTCAAGTAACAAAAAAGTTCTGAAAACAATTAATTTCGTAAGTAGAGGTACAACTGTACTTTAAAATTACTTCAAAAGCTGTGGGGAAAAAACACTCATTGGAGATTGAATGGTTTAGCTAAATGTATGTTATGTTAAATGGAATGCTTCACTGTGTTGACTTGAAAAGATAAGATTTGCTGAAGAAGATCTTTAGTGGTGCAGGCATTTAATGGCTCTGTTTGCAATCTTATGCGGAGGTGTGTTCAATGAATATTCATAGCAGATCTATCCTGATGGCAATTGAAACATTACACCGCTCACTGTAATTTATAGCTTCATGCACACGTGCAAGCATCTGCTTTATTCTCTGCTTTAATTCAAATAAGTAATGGCACCGACACGCTCGGCTATGATGATGTTGGCAGACAGAGAGTTCAAGAAAGCAATTCATCATCAGCGCTGCTGGCATGGAAAAATAATTTAAGAGTTGAATGAAAAAAAAAACACTTTGCCCTCTATCACAAGTTTCAAAGTGGCGGCTTGGGGGCAGAATCTGGCCCGCCACATAATTTTTCAAAGAAAAAGAAGGGTTGTGCAGGGGGACAGTGTTTTACTTAATGGCTACACTGGTGAGAGCAGTGTGAAAAGACCTACCGTATGCATGCATGTACATCTATATGTATGCTTATATATATATATATATATATGTATGTGTCCCATCATCATATCTGTATATCTATATATCAAGGCCTTGCCCTCCTTCTGCAGAGCCTGCAGAACTGATTGTGAAGGCCTTGAGGCAGATTTCTGACCCTGGCAACAAATAATGGCTGAAATTTCATTGGTAAAATGCTTCACACATCTGGAAGCAGTGGCAACAAGGGGGAAAGCAATGGAAGGAAGCTAACAGACAATTTGGAATATTCTTCAATAAGTATTGATGGACAAATATAATATATGATTCAGATATTTCTTAGGCCAACAGAGGAGGCCTTGAAGGACCTGACGGAGAGAGAGAAGGAGAGAGAGATAACAAAAACATAACCTAAAAATGCCCCCAAATTAAAGCAGGTGACCAAAAACCTACAGAAAGTGACCCATGGCAGAGTGAAGCTTGATCATCTCTCATCTCAGATGTATTTTCTAGAATGATCAGCACTATTTCATAAAACTTGTCCCAAATTAAGTCCCAACGAACCCTCTAATGGAAAAAAAGCCTTCAGTTCTGTTGTTTGTCAGACATGATGTCAATGTAGCCATGGCAACTATTCTTACGCGCATACACCTCCTTTTTTCCCTTCACAGTTAAAGTACCACTTAAGTGCTATTTTTCTGACAAATGTCAAAGACACACATGGCAGGCTGAGGCAGGACTAGGATTAGAAAGATTAATGAATGAGCCAGAAGTCATGGTCAGTCATGTGTAGAGTGAATAATGTTTAATGCTAGCTTTTAATTCCATCTAGATCACTAGTTCTTAACCTGGGTTCGGTGAGTCGGTTTCAGGGGTTCGGAGGACTCTCTGCCGCTGAGGTCAAGACACATCGACTCATCATGTCTATTCATGATAACATGCCCCGCTTAACTATCACTGGCTGCAGATGATCATGTGACATTACTTGGCCAATCAGTGCTGCGAGGTATTTATATATCTTGAATTTGAAGAAAAAAAATACATTTAATTTTACACTGAAGTAGGGTTCGGTGAATGCGGATGTGAAACTGGTGGGGTTTGGTAGCTCCAACAAGGTTAAAAATCACTGCTTTAGATACAATGTAGATAGTTCATAGAAAAGTGAAAATCCACATTGAAGCTAGCGCGCGGAAACGACTCCCCTGTCCTTCTTTAGCTACTTGGACTCAGCACTTGAGTGAGAAAACAAAACTAAAATGTTTTCATTTATTCTTAAATAGTGCTACAGTGTTCCCTCGGTTATCACGGTTAATGGGGACCGGGACCACCCGCAATAAGTGCATTTCCGCGAAGTAGGGGTGCCCCTTCAAAAATGCTTAAAGAAACGTCTAACATGTGCACAAAAGGACCACCAAGCAAAAACATCATAGTAGTCCGGATGGAGGATCTTCTGCAGTTTTTTTGCACGTAAGAAACATCGTTATTGGGAGTTGTGAACAGCCATGACGTCATCAATGCAATTCCTGAACTCTCACCATGTTATTGACCATTTCTTTGGCCTTTTTTTTTGATGCAATTACTAATTCTTATTGAAGATTTTGTTTCCACCTCTTGTAAAATGATGCAATTTATCATTTTAATTTCATATCTTTACATTTTTTATTTATTTTTTTCTTGAAAAAAATCCGTGAAGCTCTGAGTCCGCGATAGCTGAAGCGCGAAGTAGCGAGGGAACACTGTATACCGTACTTCGCAGTTTTTCATTCATCGCGTCTGGCGTACATTAACCGCGAAAACCTACGATCAAAATGACCAATTTGGCGACAAAAACCTAATGAGCAATCATGATTAAATGTTTATTTCCCTGCAGTGAGGGGAAGAGAGTGACTTCGCTGTTGTAGGATGTGCTTCAAGTTTAAATTCATTACGATATTAATGAATTATGTTTCATTGTTTTCATGAAGGTGGCCCAGTAAGTAGTTCAGTAGTTAGTGCATGGGCCTCATGGCTGTGAAAGAGGGTTTGAACCCAGGGTCCAGACTTTCTTGTGTGGAGTTTGCATGTTCACCCCAGACTTGCATGGGCTTTCTCTGGGTATTCTGTATTTATTCTACACAATCTTACAGCATTAGAAAACATTAAAAATATTTGTGTCATGTTTGCCCTCCTACAGAAACCATATTATAACAAAAATATATTTCTATCCCCCATTTTCCATTTTCAAATATTTTTAAAAAAAACTCCAGAAAGCCATCAGGGCAACGCTAAAGAGCCACATGCAGCTCCAGATCCTAGGGTTGCCCACCCCTGTACTAATTTATGTTTATGCAGAACATATCTTATTTTCCAGATTATACATTTTTGGGGTTTCTTTTTTTAGCATAGTTTTAATTTATACAGAAGGATATGAATTATTTTAATGAATTAACGGCACGGTAATCCAGTGATTAGCATTTCTACATCACACACTGAAATGTGTGTTAACTCCCCATGCTTCTGTGGGTTTCCTCCAGGTGTTCCGGCTTCCACCTGCATCCCAAAAACATGCATGGTAAGCTGATTGACCCCATAAAATGTCCCGCCTAGTGGCCTGGGATTGGCTAGCAGCCAATTGAGGCTGTACCTCTCACTAAATTGGCTGAGATCCAGCACCCCCATGACCCTCTTGTGAGAACAAGGGGAACGGGAAATGAATGAAAGGTCAATGGGTTGCGCCTCAGTGAAGTCCAATTTATCAAATTTAGTTAGGTACCCTGTGAGGTGATAGTGAGACTTCAAGGCAGTGGTGTCAAACATACGGCCCGCGGGCCGGATCCGGCCCGTCTGGTGGTTTGGTACAGCCCGAGGAAGCAAGCTGCATTGTATAAAAAAATATGAATTTTCTTTAAAATGTGTAGTTCTTATATTATCCGCCAGGGGCGCAGTGTTTTAGTATGGGCAGACAACATTTATTGACATTTATTTATGTTATTCTCTTGTTCATAATATATTGTTCATAATGTAAAAACGAAATTCTTTTAATAAACATTTTGATAATTTACTCATTCTATGCACTAATTATTAGTAGTAGTGACTAATACAAAGGAAAAAAGTGGGCTTATTGTTAGTTCTATGTCATTTTGCAATGAGTTTACTGGTCCGGCCCGCTTGATCTCAAATTAAGCTGTATTCGACCCGCAGACCAAAGGGAGTTTGACACTCCTGCTTTAAGGCAAGGAAAGTTGTGTTACCTACAGCCTAGTCTTACACCTAATATGCTTTTCAAACAATTTTAAAAGTAGTTTTAAAAGTGTCAGCAGCATGACACTGGTAATAAAGTGGTCATCTCCCAACAGAACAGTTGCGAATTTGATCCTCATTCCTTGTGACTATGTCTAAGTGTTCCTTTTATGCAGAGCCCCCATTGTTTCTGATGCTGTTATTAGTCAGTGAATGAGGAGACCATTGTGTCCAAACCCTTTTGAGTAATGTACCTTGAAAGTGGAAAAAGTGATAAACAAATGAAAGCTCATTTACCCTTTCACCAAAACCATTGAAGAATGAATTAATATCAAATCATGTACAGAATTAGAATGGCGAGAGCTAAAACTGAGAATCAAATTATGTTAAAGTGTCAACGTTATGAATTAAATCTCAAATCACATTTTTCAGATTTAGTTTTTCAATCAAATGATTCAAAATGGACAATGCACTATCCAATTATTATACCATTTTGCGTCAGCGTTTATCATTTTAAATGTTTTTTTTATACTTTTCAAGCATAAATGAGATTCATTTTCTGGTGACAGAAATTTCAGCCCATTCAGGTTCTTAAAGCTGACACATTCCGCTTTTGGCATAACAAGAGAGGGACGAGCCATATTTCGCTGATGAATGTCCTTTTACAGGATTTTGTGCAAAGGTGATAAGATAGACAAAATAGAATCCCTTAGAACAGACAAAATTGTGTCGTTTTCCGGGCTCGCTTGCATGCATGCATGCAACTACATCAGCACTCAATGCCTGTAATCTCTAGGGATAAGAGGAGGAGTTTGATTATCACATTGCTCTTTGGCTTGAATTTTATACTGAGTGCAGTTCAGTTCAGTAATCACACTGTCAGGATGACTAAACAATGCACTGCAGTCACATTCTGTTGATTTAAATGGTGATCGGAAAGTACTATTGTTACGCTTATTCTGAGCCTTTCGGTTTGAATCATTTTAAGACAAGACCTTTTATTTAGTTTTACACATTTGACATAAAATATGACTGTAAATTGATGCCAGGTAGGAGTGTGAGATTACAATACCATTGTAAGATTTAATATAGTAATTGAAATGTCATGTAATGTCACAATAATTATCTATATCAATGGTCCCGACTTGTTGAAAGTAAATGGTGTTTGGTTTATGCATTAATGTTGTGACATACTTTAAATATCTTATATGTAAAATGTGAGCCATGAAGAAGATTGGGCTGATTTTAAACTCCTGCAGAACTACTGCATTTGGGTGACGTGCATAAAAAAGACACCCACAGGAGTTTAAAGCTTGAAATCAGCCAACTGCTTGAGAAGAATGTCACAGGGAAGTGGTGACTGATTCCATGCCTATGTGAAAAGCCATTAATCACAAATTGGGCCAGATCAAAATTGGGGTCAGGAAAAGAATTTAAGTATACATACATCTCATCAGCACAAATATTGTTTCCCTTCCTCCTGCATAGCTTCCAATTTAAATGGCAAACGGATTAAAAAAAATGTACACACCATTTAGAACAGGGGTGGCCAACCAGTCAGAGACCAAGAGCCACATTTTTTACTGTGTTACCGCAAAGAGCCACATTTTTTACTGTGTTACCGCAAAGAGCCACATCACACACATACCTTTGCTCAGCCAGATTTATTGTAAATGTCACACACCAGCATAGTAATGAAATAAATTGACTCCTACAGTACTAACAGCACAGGCCAGTCATTATCAACAATGAACATTGTGTGCACTGTCTCACACAGACAAACTCTCAGTTCAACCAAGTCCACAAACAAAAATATAATAATTTACAATAGTGTTTTTTCTTTTACTATGCATGTTACTTAGTGGGACTTCTGTCATAAAATCAGAGCCTATTTTTTCGCAACATTCGCTCCTTGTGAGCTGTCATTTATTATGAATGGCTTTTATAGCGCGCCCACCACGTGGGTGTACACCTCGCTCTCCTATTGGCTGCTCCCGGGTGAGCACTCGGGTGAGCACGCTCGATCTTTGGGATACTTTTTGTGTGCGCGACGCTGTTCATTGTTGCTTCTGGTTCACGGGAGCTCTCCCACTCTGTTAAAAACGTTTACTCAAATGACCTTGCTCCTACTGGGAAACTTTGAGGTATTTTCATCCCAAGCACATGCGCATTGGACGAAAATACCGTATTGAACTCAAGCGAAGCGCACACGCAAATAAAAATAAAACACAAATACAAACTTTGATATGGACGTAAGAGCCGCATGAAACCGGGCAAAGAGCCGCATGCGGCTCACGAGCCGCGGGCTGGCCACCCCTGATTTAGAAGATTTTAACCTGATCAAGCCAATTCTGATTCTGATTGTATTCCGAATGAGAGGTGTTTATGTTGATTCATAATCCAATCGCCGTGGATGAAAACACATATCCCTTAAATTTAGCAATAGTCTTTCAGTCACAGGTCTTTGAAAAAATCATCAATATTAACCTCATACAATTGAAATATTAATTATTATTTTACTTTAATATTATTAATTATTTAGAAAAATAGCCTCTCTCTCTGTATGTATATATATATATATATATATATATATATATATATATATATATATATATATATATATATATATATATATATATATATATATATATATATATATATATATATATATATATATATATATATATATATATATATATATATATATATATATATATATATATATATATATATATATATTAATAGCGACACCTATAACAATTCTATTGCAACTACACATGTGACACATAAAAAGCATCTATAATAACCTCATACAATTGAAATACTATTTAGGAATAGAGTCTTCTTCTAAAACGTCAACAGAATCTGCTCTTGTATATTTTTGGATGGAGAGCTCTAGTCTTCTAATTTTCACTCAGTGTTCTGTTTCACACTTGGATCATTAATCATGCATTATTGAGACACAAGCAGGAGTGTATAAATCACCACTGCACTCACAGTGCAGCACAGAAAAATCTTTATGATGACGGTTGTGTGTGTGTTTGTTCATGTAAAGGATGTCACCAAAGGTCAGAATAAGAGGAAAACAACCTTTATTTTCTTTGGACGTCTTTGGCAGTATACAGAATAGTTCACTCATTCCAAAGGGCTCAAGAACAGCCAACATTTATCACTAAATAGTATTTATCCAGATTCGTTCAATTTTTTTTTCACTACTCACACACACAGACATTAATGTGTGATTGGCTGTCTTGCATAGATAATAATATGACCCAAACGAAGTTAATTGTAATCCCTCTTCATCTGCTTCCATATTTCCCCTGTGAGTAGTAGTTAGCCACTTAGCCTCATGACCTACAACCTCCTACCCACCACCATCCGTGTGAAAAAGAATTCTCTGGCATTGCACAGGGGCTTGCCAGTTTATATTTTATATGTATTTATGTCTAAAATGTCTTTTTCTGTGTCTGTATTCTCACCCACTTGCTACTGTGACAATGACATTTCCAGAATACAGGAAAAAGAAAGTTATCTAATTTAATCTAATCTAATTTACTTGATGGCATTTAATCGGAAGCAAAGGAACTCTCATCCACAAGTAAAAAAATATGTTAAACATAGAGCAGGTGTGTTAGGACTAACTTGTTATTGTTTTTCCATTGCTTTCTCCCTATTTTCTTATGTTCGTTTCCAAGCTCTTGTTTTTGTTAAAAAAAAAGCAGGGAATGACTCTCCCAAAAAAAATAAGGACATCAGTGCCATTTCTAATTACCAATCCCACCTATTCCCTTCAAAATGAGATGTTTAGGAAGATCGATCAGCGGCCCGTTGGTGTGGTTAGCGCTTCAGCCTCACAGCTCCGGGGTCCTGGGTTCAAGTCCAAGTCGGTCCACCTGTGTGAAGTTTGCACGTTCTCCTTGAGCCTGTGTGGGTGGGTTTCCACTGGGTACTCTAGATTTCTCCCACATTCCAAAAACATGCATGGTAGGCTGATTGGACACTCTAAATTCCCCTATGTATGCGTGTGAATGGTTGTCCATCTCCTGATGCCCTGCGATCGGCTAGCCACCAATTCAGGGCGTCCCCTGCCTCTGGCCCGGCCGGAGTCAGCTGGGGTACATTCCAGCACCCCCCACGATCCTAATGAGGATGTAGCGGTTGCAAAAAAATAAGATGAGAAAAAAGTCATTAAAAAAAATGTGGGCACCCGGGCCCATTCTCTTGTTGTATACTATGAAGACCCGACGCCTACGATTCTTATTCGGGTGCCTACGATTATTAATTTTTGCCTCAATTAAGTCCGTGCAGCAGCAACATTGTTCTATGTCATTAACTTTCTACGTGTAAAGCACACGTGCTGTTTTTACTAACATACTAGTAAGAACGTGCAATTGCCACTGGTAGAGTTGCAATCTACATAATTACAATGTATTGGTAGGCCTAATATATACGAGAGTTACGTTATACGCAATTCATTGCAGCAATTATTTGCAACTGTAATACAACGTTTCAACACGATTATCCGTTGTCTTGCAGTATGTAATCAATCGATCATCAGGACTTTAATTTGTAGCTAATTGTGGAATTTAAACATATTATTTTGTTTCATACTACTAGTAAACTGTTGATTAAAATAATAATGATTGTCCTTGTTATGATTTTATAATAAATATTCCATCATAGCTTTAATTCTATGCATCGAATCTGTTTAGACACTAATTATCGCATGCCTACTAATATTCATTATTTTTGGAATTTTCCACTGCATACTATTATTCCGGTGCCTACTATTATTAGATCATTTGGAATTTTTCACTTCCTACTATTATTACAGTGCCTACTATTATTCGGGTCTTCATAGTAGGCATTTGAATAAAAATCAATATTAGCAAAAAAAGTATGTTTTCCTGGTTCTATTGTTTTTAAAACAAGAACAATGACAGCACAGCAAGCTTTCAAACCAACTGGTAGTTGATGTAGCTCCACTTTGAATGCCTCTTGATCCTCTTACAAGGCAGTAAAATATTTTTTACTGAGACTTGTGCAATAAAACTGTTCAGTTTGTAAGCTTGACCGGTAATCTTGCTCGTACAGTTGTGGGTTGTGCGCTGCACATTAATGAGAATATGATTGATCAGGTGAAGGGTAATTCAAATTGATTAAATATTTTAGAGTTAGAAGGCCATTTTTTTCCAGGATGCAGCCACTGCCAAGGTTATGGGCAGTGAAAAGTCACAATCGGGATTATCGCAGCTGGCCCAGGCATGCCAACGAGACCCATTGTAATCAATGGCAGTAAAGACTAAGGCACTTTATTTATGTACACTTGAGGGTTACAAAAAATAGATTAAGGGTTTGTACTTCAAGTAAACACTTCATGTATAAGACGTTTTTAATCAAATTGATGGGTTTATTCTGTAATACTATTATAGATGTGTGTATTTAATGATTTTTTTGTTAAACCATTCTTTTCAATTGTCCGAAGAGAACTCGGGTCGTAACTAGTCCCCTAGTCCTCTCACAAGGACTGTTTATCTGACACCTCACCCAGTCCCGGGCTCCGAGGACTGTTGATCTGGGTTTGCAGCGAGGAGTCGTCAAGGACTCTTGCTACCAGCAGATGGACATCAATCACTTCCAGGAACACTGCGTCACAATGTAGTAACACATAGTGTTACTACATTGTGACGCACCTCATGCTTCTTTATGTAATTGTTATGCCAAATGAAGGCATGATTATTTTAATTCAGACAGTTTATTTTTAGTTTCCTCTTTCTATTATTGTTAAATACCTTAATTGTTATTATAGTAACAGATTTTGTTTTTGCTTACGCATGTTGGATTAATCAATAAACTTGGGAGTACTGAGTGGTAAATCTATCACTCCCCCTGTCAGGTTTGGTTGTGATTTTATTTCTAAGTCTTTGTTATTTTCTAAGATCCTGCTTAAGTCATTAAAGTTTTGGTTTGAGCACCATCTCCCTTGTCCGCGCCAACTGTAAGGCTTCTATTATTTCAGATGTTACTGCATGTATTCTGTCCCACACTTCACAATAAGTGGTAGTAAGTGTTCTGTTGTGTAATACCAATCGCGGCTAAGCCTTTAAGTGGACATTTGTCAGAGTAATAATTTCAACCCCAGACAATTGACTGATGACACGCTTCAATGATGTAATGTCATTTTTAGTTGCCGTTGTCATGGCTTTTCCATCTTGAAATCCATGTAAACTCATTTGTCACAAATGAAGAAAAGTGTACGGTTTCTCACGTGTATAGCCACGTTTTGTTTTTGTGTGCAGATGGGACGGATAAATCGTCTCGCTCTTCAATCAATATCTACGTCTGCTTGGTGGAATATAAGGTGGGTGACGCGGAATTTTGAAATAGAGGGGCAAGGACAAAGGAAGTTGCTATTAAGGGCATGAAATAAACATTTAAGCTATACTATTCACATAATAAATCAATTCCGGGCGTACGTGGGTTCCCTCTGGGTACTCTGGTTTCCTCCCACATTCAAAAAACATGAATGGTAGGCTGATTGGACACTGAATTGTCCTTGGTATGGATGTGAGGATTCATGGTTGTCATCTCCTTGTGCCCTACGATTGGCCGGCCACCAGTTCAGAGTGTCCCCCGCCTCTGGCCCGAAGTCAGCTGGGATAGACCCCAGCACCCTCTGTTACCCTAGCCTCACTTGTGGTTCAGAAAATGAAACTTCTGTGTTAGTGTTAGTGTGTTAGTGTTAGTGTTCTTGACCTTTACACAATACGGAAAAATGGCTGTTGTGGTTTAACAGCATTGTAGACATGTTATAATTTAATTGTAAAGTGTGTAATGATCTGAATATGCTGCAAAAAGGAGCCTTTTTTAACTATGTATTGAGCAGGGGTGATCAACACGTCAATCATGATTGACCAGTCGATTGCCAAGGTATTATTAGTATATCAAATGAGAGTAAGATTTGATCCAGTCTATTTGTCTCTTTTAGGCCAAAACAAAATCTTTTTAGAGGTCTCATCATTGGGATGTAAGAGGACAAGCCAGTTTTGAGCTAGCTAGGTGGATGTTAACTTTAAGGTTATTTAGTCAAAAAACACAAGTTGGGCTTCGTTGTCACAATATCAACAGTTCTGTACTCACTTTTTTTTTTAAATATACCCCTGGGGGAGAACATGTAAACTCCACACAGGTGGACTTTGACCTAGTTCACCACTGTGAGGCTGACGCACTAACCACTCACCCGCCAGGCCGCCCACTAGAGAAGTGCATATTTAAAAATAATAAAAATAATAATAATAAAAATAAAATCAATCACAAGCACAGCACCCTCTTGTGGTCTAGTGTGACATCTGGCACATGTGCCCACAAACCTCATTCTCCCCTAACACTACAGTGGCACACTAACTCCAATTATGCCCTACGGCTGACTGACAACCAGCCTCAGGTGTATTCTGGCTTTACGCAAATTTAGCTGGGGTTTGCTCCAGAGACCCCCACAACCCTAACAAGGATGAACAGTAAGTAAGATATATGAACAAAAAAAGTCTTGGAACCAATTAATTTCGTAAGTAGAGGTATGACTGTAATCAGAAAGGTAATTCCACTTCAGCTTGATGCAGAAATGTTTGAGGGATGTTATCGTGACCTAAATGTGATGTTACTGAAATCAGATCCTTCCTCCCATCAGCTGTCAGGCCCTTTAACCAAAAATGTCTGTGGGTTAGGACCTACCAAATTCTTATGCACGCGTATGTTTATGTATATATGTGCTTCTATATATGTATGTATATATATGTATGTGTGTGTGTGTGTGTGTGTGTGTGTGTGTGTGTGTGTATATATATATATATATATATATATATATATATATATATATATATATATATATATATATATATATATATATATATATATATATATATATATATATATATATATATATATATATATATATATATATATATATATATATATATATATATATATATATATATATATATATATATATATATATATATATATATATATATATATATATATATATATATATATATATATATATATATATATATATATATATATATATATATATATATATATATATATATATATATATATATATATATATATATATATATATATATATATATATATATATATATATATATATATATATATATATATATATATATATATATATATATATATATATATATATATATATATATATATATATATATATATATATATATATATATATATATATATATATATATATATATATATATATATATATATATATATATATATATATATATATATATATATATATATATATATATATATATATATATATATATATATATATATATATATATATATATATATATATATATATATATATATATATATATATATATATATATATATATATATATATATATATATATATATATATATATATATATATATATATATATATATATATATATATATATATATATATATATATATATATATATATATATATATATATATATATATATATATATATATATATATATATATATATATATATATATATATATATATATATATATATATATATATATATATATATATATATATATATATATATATATATATATATATATATATATATATATATATATATATATATATATATATATATATATATATATATATATATATATATATATATATATATATATATATATATATATATATATATATATATCTCAGCAACATGGTTACATATTTATTCATGTATTTATTTATTAACTTATCACCTATCTATTTATGTCTAAAATGCCTTTCCTATTTCAGCATCCTCACTCTCTTGCTACTGCGACAAAGAAATTTCCCAAATACGGGATGAATAAAGTTATCCAATTGAAATCTAATTGCTGATATGCTAAAATAACATTACAGTAGAGGGACTAGCTTGTAGATCTGAAACCACTGTGGTAAGAGGAGAATAAAAAAAAATAACACAAACTCTGCCAACAAAATATACTTTAATTGATTGTTAAAAAGAAGTAAGGCGAGAATGATAATGAATACATTTAGAAGATTGCTAACTTGGAACAGGTCCCTGTGAAGTTTCAGACAATCACTTTGCAGAAAAGATTGGACAATAAAGTGGCCAGACGAAGTACTCAGTATTGAATCGATGAAATTCTTTGACTTTTTTGACCATATTTAGAAAACCTATTGCTTGGAATACACCACAATTCACATCTCTCCCTGCATATATTGTGCATAGCTAAGTTATGTTGGCCATTACCATTTTTTATTTTTATTTTGTATTTTTAAATAGAAATAGCCCAAAGCCATTGTCACATTTCATTCATACTAAATTATTATTTTTTTTAATTTACAAACATACACTGTGAATTGTAAAGGCTGAGGCAATTAAATAAATACTGAAACGGCTAGACTGGAGCCGGAAACCAATACTTAAATTGTTAAATACAAAACAAAGAAATCATTGCAATGTCAGTTACAGAGGCCAGAAAAAAAATTGTTAGACCACCATCAAAGAGGTATAAAAGCCCATTCAAATAAAAATAGTAAATATTCTGCAGGTTTTTTTTTCAATTGCTGTAAAATATGTAGAAGTTTGAGATTGATCCACTCCATCAGCGTCAACATCAGAATCAAAACATAAGCATTTTCTGCCTCAACTCCAGAAAATCAATCTAACTGTACGTACACCAAGATTTTTGCAAGTTTACATTCAGAGGCTGATGATATTTATTTACGGTGCAACATTCTCATGTCACGCGATTGTTATTTCAGCAAGTGGCAAGCTTTTATTAATAATCCTTTGGTAGCAAAAGTAACATTCTTTCAAGACAAAACTTATTGCAGACTGTAAAAAGCAAGTGGCAGCTGGAGGACTATTAGAATGATTTTAAAAGTCTCAGCATGGTGAACAAACTAACTGAAGAAGGGCGAAAAATGTATACATTGTTTTTCCAAAACAAAAAACAAATGATAATTTATACAGAATTGTCTTTTCATGAGTTAAGGTCAAAGCTGAGCTGCAAAGTACACAAACTAAACTAAAAATAGTCTTACTTCCATCATGTATTTAAAAAAAAAAGTGTAACTAAAATAACGAAAAACTAAAACAAGACAGAACACAAAGTTGTCTCACATTGGTAAAATTCTTCATAAAAAATTGCTCACTCCGCACACTTTTTTTCATATTTCTAGATATTTTCCAGCTGTCAGAATTCGAAATTATTAAGAAACTTGTGCACAACAGTGAATTTGTCTTTCGTAATTTACTGTATTTGGTTAGGCTCCTCCTTAGCACAAGTCTGTATGCAACATTCTCGTTTATTTGTCAAAAGAGGTTTCAGTTTGATGTTTATGTCACACCAAAGGCACAAACTGGGGATACCTGTATACTGTATTGCATGTTTTTATAGATATATATTCTATTAAAAAGCTTTACCTGTTTCTTTATGAGTTTATGAATGTGAAGTAAAACAGTTCAAGAAATAAATAACATTTGACTATTAAAATGTTGGGCCAAAAAAAAAAAAAAAACAAAGCACGAGAAATAATAACATGTTAATGTTTGGTTTTAAAAACAAAGTGCTTACGGCAGGCCTGAGGGGTCCGAGATCAGAGTTCATTCTCCGTTATCTAAGACCTGCCAGACGATGAGGTGGCTGCGCTCAGCTATTGACTGGGACGACGGAAGTTTTAAAGGTGCATCTTCGCCTTCAGTCGCTTCACCCTCCTCATCCCCTGGAGAAACAAAAAGATGTGGGATATACCATATCACATTGTTTCCCAACCATTTTTGAACTGTTGCCCACTTTTTGCATTGCAAAAATGTCATGGCACACCACTAACTGAAAATCTTCTAATTTAAAACACAATTTTTACAATACAAAGTCATTCTCATCAAAGTTTTAGCCCCAAGAATCAAAGAAACACAAAATAAGTATTTCAATAACTACCATATTTTTCAGACCCTAGTATATATCCACTGTAACCCGTGAGTACATTAGAATAGCTCAGGCACGTCTTGTCAGAAAAAAAGAGATAAAAAAGTTTTGTTCTCATTGTAAATGAATTTATCGCTATGTCCCAATAAACTACTAGCAAGGCAGCAAACTCACCCATCCTGAAGTCAATGTAACCTTCTCCACCACTCATCACCAACATTGTCTTGGTTCCAATATTTGGTGGGGCTTCAGAGTTTCTGTCCCCTGATGAATCTCCACAGCTAGATGTTGATGGAAGGGTATGACCTGAAACACCAACACACAACTTTCTGTACAATCACACTTCCAATGAACTTGGGATCTCGCGTTAAACATAAATAAAGATATCGACTAGTGCTGGAACATAAAAGTATACAACGTAAATAGATACAACACAGTTGTATCGCTGGGGGTGGAACAGATACAGGATATTGGATTGGAAAAAATGTTTTATTGGTTCTAATTGGCCGTATATTAACAAAGTAACACATAACTAGTGGTTTAAGATTACTAAAATGTGTTTAATAGTATTAAAATCATACAGATTTCGAAAGGGGGGGGGGGGGGGGGACGGGCAGAGAGAAAGGGGGGCTCGTACGACCCGATTGTAACAAACAAATTTAAATGAACATGGATTACGATGCAGACACACTCAAAAATAAGTTTAACCGAACCTAACACTAAACTTAATTCTAATTTTGCTTGACAATTTGATACCTTTCTTCTCTCGGGTTGGCTCTTTTTGCCCCGCCCCCATTCTGACTTGCAGTCAATAGAGGGTTGTTTGAATTTGTATTCCCTTCAAAATATTCCCAAAATGATGCACACAAATGTCCTCACAATAGGATAACGCGCGACTACTTGCCAACGAGAAGTAGTCTTGTATTAGCGATCTCTCTGCCAACGGGAGCTGACAGGCCAACGGGAAAAAAATATTGCGTCCGCTGTCTGCTCATATATCAAAATTTGTCTCGTATCTCAAGATAAATATTTGCCCGAAATTTTACTCGTATCTCGAATTGCTCGTCTGTCGGGCCACTCGTATGTTGAGGTACCACTGTACATACATATACATATCCATAAACATACATACATACACACATTTAGCCACATTAAAAGCTTGTTGGCACTTTGTTTACCTGGTACAGCAGTGAAGAACTTAACGGCATCACGATGTCCATGGAAACAGAGCTGGGCATGGGCCATGGAGCAGTATGGAACAAATGTCCCTGCTGCTACTTTGTCACTGTTCTCATCGCCGTAGACGCGAATTGCACTTCCTGGTTGGGCACTATCTCCCTTGGTTAGCATGGTACCTTGATAAAAAAAAAAATCATCATTAATTTAGACAGTTGAGAAAGTTCAAATGTTCTTTTAAGTGTCCCATCACACCCTTTATCAAGATAGTATGTCATAATAATAGTAGTAGTAGGTTATGTCTTCCAAGCTAATAGCTAAGCTTTCATTCCAACTATGACACAGACATTCCGAGATGCATATATCTTGAAAATGTGCTTTGTGTTCTCACACAAGGTTTTTATAGTGTAGCTGTACATGTCTGTAAAAATATAAAATAATCATACATAAACTAGATGGAGCTGTGCTAAAAGGAATTTTATAAAGATTACCGTATTTTCACGCACTTAAGTCTTAAATTTTCTCCAAAATAGACAGTGCGCCTTATAATCCAGTGTGCCTTATATATGAGAAAAAAAATGAAAACCAAAAACGAAAAACCACCACTGTCGGATATTAAAAAAACACAAACGCCTGAACTGAAACAACACTGTTAAATATGCAGATGCCATCTTAGTTTACAAAATCTTCCATCATATAGCTCCTCCCCCACTGCAAGATTTTATACAAAAAAATCCAAAACATCAACAATGGCTGGTTACTGTGTAGTGAAAGCTTCATACCTGGAAGTCAACAATAATTACTGTATTTTCACGACTATAAGACGCACTTAAAAGTCTTAAATTTTCTCCAAAATAGACAGTGCGCCTTATATATGGAAAACATGTCATTCATTGAGGGTGCACCTTATAATGCGGTGCGCCTTATAGTCGTGAAAATACGGTAAACAATATTGATTCATATATAAGGAGCACCGGATTATAAGCCACACTGCGTTTTGAGAAAATTGAAGTCGTTTAGTTGCGCCCTATAGACCAGAAAATAAAGTAAAATTTTCCCAGTAAACTGGACTTGATTATTTGGTCTGGACGAGAACCTTAACATATTGACCGTGGCCCATGAGAGAAAATTTTAACAGCTATGGTAAACATACATAATTGAAGTCTGACCAACGTCCCTTATTAACTTGGACCGAAAACAGTTCATCCCTCAAAGAAGAAAAGGCTATGAAATGTATAGTGTTTTATTAAACATAGAAATCAAACACTGTCAAGTAGGAATCTAAAGACTGTATTTTTATCATTTTTTTCAAATGAGCTTAGATAGGTCAGAAAATCTTTAAATTAAATACTTACTCTCTGACAGAGGGATGGAAATAATCACTCCATTGCCGGTACCGACCCAAAGACGATTGCAAGACACCATGAGAGCTGTGATGCGCACAAATGAGAAGCCCAGTTTCCCGGTACCTAACAAAGTGTGAAAATTATCGTATTAAAAGGCAACTGTGACTGTGAACCCAGGTCAGATAGTGGATACATAGACCATTTAACCAACCCAACATCTTGCTGACATAAGGCTCAATATCCACATCCTGTAGGTGCTGGAAAGTGTGGGCGTGAAAGAGCCTAAGTGTAGAGTCCAGTCTTATGGACACCCAGATACCATCACCATCCCATGCCAACTGACGCACCTGGCTCTCTTTGCGAGGGTGTGCGTCAAATGATTTCTGCATGGTAAGATAAACATATATTTTGGAATTATCAATTTTGGGATCTCACGACCCTTGTGAGGATAAGCAGTATGGTAAATGAACGAATGAATATTTTATGAGCTTGATTAATTTAATCAAATCCTTCTGCTAAAAAAACGATTCAATGCTGGTAGGTAATTCACGTAAAGACTTTCAAACACTCAAAATTAGACTTTTTTTTACCTCTATCTTCATAGCTTTGGGGTGCACCACATAGATCTTGTTCTTGAAACCACACCACACCTTATCATGCACTATAGTCATGCAGCGGACTGAGTGGTTGGGTTTCCCTAAATCGAGTAAGTGGTAGTTGGTCAGATCCCATTGTCCATCTAAAAAAAAAAGAAAGGAAGAAAAACAGTGTTACTTTATGTAGATAATAACAGTGAAAGTTTATATCCGCTCACCAACTCCACGGTGAAAGATGGCCAACGTTCCATCAGAGAGTCCGACCAGAACACGACCTTTTACATGTCTATGGCAGAAACAACATATCAAAAAGTCTCTGTGGCAGAGCTTTCCAGGTAAAAGAGCAAATATCAAAATTAACTTACACTATGCCAAGCACTGAGTCTTTCAGCTTTATAGAATGGAGACACTTCTTCCACTGAGCCACAGATGAATGGACATACACACTGGGGAAATACAATGATCTCACTGATTAAATTTCTATTCACAAAACGGAATATTAATGTGTATGTATGTGTGTGTATATATATATATGTGTGTATATATGTGTGTGTATACATGTGTATATACGTGTGTATACATGTGTGTGTATATACGTGTGTGTATACATGTGTGTGTAAACATGTGTATATACGTGTGTGTATATACGTGTGTGTATATACGTGTGTGTATATACGTGTGTGTATATACGTGTGTGTATATACGTGTATATATGTGTGTATATACGTGTGTAGTAAGTATGTGTATATGTGTATATGTGTATGTGAATATATGTGTATATCTGTGTATATGTGAATATATGTGCATGTGAATATATGTGTATATGTGAATATATGTGTATATCTGTGTATATGTGTATATGTGTGTATGTGAATATATGTGTATGTGAATATATGTGTATATCTGTGTATATGTGTGTGTATGTGTATATGTGAATATAAGTGTATATGTGTGTATATGTGTATATGTGAATATAAGTGTATATCTGTGTGTGTGTATATGTATATGTGTGTGTGTATATGTGTGTATATGTATATATGTGTGTGTGTATATGTATATGTGTATATGTATATATGTGTGTGTGTGTGTGTGTATGTGTATATATATATATATATATATATATATATATATATATATATATATATATATATATATATATATATATATATATATATATATATATACACACACACACACACAAATTTCACCAACACGCTTCTTTATTTATTTATTTCTAAAATGTCTTTTCCTGTGTCTTTATTCTCACCATCATGCTACTGTGACAGTAAAATTTCCGGAATACCGGATGAATAAAGTTATCTAATCTAATGAGAAATTAAAAACAAAAACATATATATTCACCATCCATTCTGTGCTCCAAGCCACATTGTGGGGAGAACGCTACTCATCTTCTGTGCCTCTTCTCTTATCAAATTCTGCTCTTCAGCAGTAGAGTTAGAATTCACACCATCTTTCTCCAGTTCACACTCTCTAAGAATATCAGAAATACCAATCACAAACACTGTCAAAAATCATGGAGTTCTGGTGGTCTCTGCTTTTGACGGCATCACGGAAGGGAATTCAGCAAAATTGTGTATTGCAGCGTCTGCCTCTTTGAATCAATTGCACACATCAAGAATGGCATATGCACATAGATAAGTATTGGGGACTTGGATATGGATAGCCTCACTGAGAAATCAATGCCAAGGTACGAAATGGAAATGAGCTCTCCGGTATGGTACATATGCTCTCGTTGACGATAACTAAAGGATTTCGTTGGTGAACATTATTCATGACGATTATGAGTTATAGCATGTTTGGATGACTGTAACATAACGATATGATTAACGTTAACATTACGATATGATGAATGTTGACATTTTTATGAACATTTTTTATTTCAATACTGCGATGTACTGAAGCCACAAACCAAAAAGTGGCGAAGAATGTCATGAGCGGTCGTGGTGGCACATAAATCACATCCATGTATAGCATTATAAAAAAAATTGTAAAATTTCTCCTGAATTAAAAACAATTAATCACAATATGCATTTTAAAGTGGATAGCGCTAATTTGACAGAGCACAGGAATTGTTCTTTATTTTTAAATTACTGCTTCCTTTCAGTGGATGCCAGAATGTTTCATAATGGGACTTATGATAAGCCTCATAATAAATACTGTAAAAGTACTGTCAATTATAATGAAGCACATTCATTAAATTCTTTATAAAAATGGGGCAGCAGATTTACTGTTTATCACTTTAATAATCAAGTTCCATTCAATTTTGTGCTTTATTGATACATCCGCAAAGCAGATTAAGAGTGGTACAATTCCATTAGGGACAATCACTGCAGTTGTTGGTATTCGCACTAAAATTGATCATTTTCATCATGTAAATCCAATTGTGGGTCATGCATTTCGGCAGTGCTCCGTCTGAATCAATTTAACCCTCAATAACTACATCTTATGCCTATAAAATCTATTTCAGCAACAGCTGCGACACATACAGAAAACAAATAATAACCCATGAAATAGCATTATTTAGGAATAAACCCACCTTGTGGTAAAATTACTTTCCATACCAAAACTACTGTCATAGAGAATATCCATGCGTTGCAGTCTTTTCCCAAAATGAAAGTTTCTGCTCCCCCCAAAATAACATAACCTATGAGTCTTTTTAAAATTTCCCTCCTTTTCTTTACCTGTGAGCCAAGAATATGTCTCACCAACACTTATTCTATGGGTTGGTTACTTCGCAACATTTTTCATGGGCTGAAGCTCCTGCCCTATTTTCCTGACAGCTTGCTACACATGTTCAATGTTGACATGATCGGCAAACTTCACCTCTCGGTGTTCAAACAAAATGCCCTGTTGGTCACGTCCGACAACAAAGACACCACCTAGCACAAAACCCTCTCCCAAGATGTTCCCCTTGAACCTCTTTCCGAAGACTCAGAGGCCATACCGCTACATTCCTGTACGGAGAAACGCCAGGAGGTCTAGACGTCGTTCACGTGGCCCTTAAAAAATCACTGCTTTAAATATGAAAGCACAATCTAGAGGCAGTGCAACCAGGGAAAAACCAATCAAAGTAAGATGAGACATAATTCGGAATTATTTAATACTCATTAAAGGACATATAATAGAATTAGTCTAATGATTCAGATATTTTTTTAGGCCAGTAGAGAAGGCCTTGCTCTGACATAACTCTCGACATAAACTATCAGAGGCGATGGGCGGACTTTTACATCACTTCTACATTTTATATTTACTTAAACACATTCTAAACTAGTCATCAGATTACCTTTGAGAGTAGTTAGCGGAAGTTTCTGCTGTTTGCTGTAGCCCCAATGGATCAGTGAAGACATGCTCACTGTATAATCCTTTATCATTAGCTGACCCTCCACTCTCCTCAGTGGCCTCTACAACCAATCACACGGTTAGTCTAGGGGAGTGTGTAAAGGAAAAGTTAAATTTTCTTACCCGTTTCTCCATTTTCTTTCTCTGCACTAACTGCTGTCTGAGGAATGGCCGTTGCCCCTTCAGTTGTACAGCCTACCACAGTAATGCCTCCAAGCACACTGTCACTGACTGCTGTACTACTACTTCTGTCAGACAAACAGGCCTTTTCGACTGTTGCAGACTCTGAACTCAAGGTTTGTTCCTCCCCTGCTGGATAATCTGTCTCTCGTGCACCTGAAAAATAAAGCATAGTACTATTGACCTCTCTTTATAACAGTCACTTAAAAGCCCCTTATCAGAGATTTTTTACAGACCAATTAAATGATAGAAGCTTCTCAAAAAGGATTCAAAGATAATCAATCAAAACTCAGATCCAGAAGTATAAAATAATGTATGCATCGTTGCCATCAGCTTTCTTAAAATATGACACCAAAAGGAGGAGAGGGGCAGCGGAGGGCATGTCTTGTCGCAAAAAGCTGACGACTTCTAATTGGTTTTATCATGGAATGTAATATTAAAAGTGGGTCCCGAAAACATGAGATCGCACCGAACAATTTCAAACCACATTATAACGGCCCCAGTGACTCATAAAAGGAGAGATGATTTGAAAGGCTTTCACAGTGTAAAAGAAATCTCCACAGACCTGGTACACTAGTGATGCAGAGAACATGTGCATTGCACACGTAAAAGCTGTCCAGAATTACTCCAGGCTGGTTGGCTTCAATGACAACAGCTTTAGTTGTCGACTGGGTGCTGGTACAAATCCACACTAATGATGACAGCTCATCCTGTTGTCGTAGTTCTTTTTGCTGTTCCTTTGAGTAAAAAAAAAAAGCAAAAGAGGTATGGATATTTCCGTTGAATTGTTCTTATTTTCTTAGTTTGTTGGACAGCAGTAAATAAAATGCAACTACAAGTGACCTTGAGTTCTTGATCCAATTTTTCAAGGCTGCTCTGTGATCCAATTTTCTTTTTGGGGCTTTCTGGTCCTGGCACATTGCTGTAAAACACACTGGCGCCTACAATGGAACCCCCATCTCTGGTTTTACCTCCAGATAAGTGCACACCAGCAGCACACCACAGCTGAAGCACAGACACAGAAGTTCACCAGGTCTGATCAAGACAATTGTATTATTATTTTGGGCAGTGATCTGTTAGAAGAGTGTTTTTTTCCCTTTAAACCACCATTTCAGTACAGTGTTCCCTCGGTTATCGCGGTTAATGGGGACAGGGACCACCCGCGATAAGTGAATTTCCGCGAAGTAGGGATTCCCCTTCAAAAATGCTTAATTTGAATTTAAATCCCCCCAATTTTTTTAAAAAAATGTTTTACCCCCCTGTATACAGTACACCATATATAATACGGGCAGAGAGAGTGAAATTCATGTTATAACAAAAAAAAAAACTGTAAAATATGTTGTTTTAATGTAATATTTGTATTTTTTGTTTTCCAAAAAAAATCCGCAAAGCTCTGAGTCCGCGGTAGCTGAACCGCGAAGTCGCGGGGGAACACTGTATACAACATCATTCATATAGTAGATTTGGACTGCACTTTTATAGTTTGGTTGGGCCTGTGATTTATACTGAGGTGCAAGTTGTGTCATTTAACATTTTGGAATTTTACATTAACTTGAATTTTTTAATTGATACTTGCTCAACTAAGAAGTAAACATCACACACCCGAAAACCAGCGACGACAGAGCCCTTTTGGCTTGTGATTAAGAAGCAATAAGCAATAGAGAGCATGAAGACTATGTAGTCATGTTTCTAATACATATATTTTTGTAAACCTATACCATAACACATACAAAACGTTATCCATTTGAAGTTGGCCGATCTAATTTATGAAGTTCTACGTACTGACACGAGACTATTTCCTTACAGTTGTACCTCTACTTTTTCACAAGTTGAAAATTTTGTAAGTAGAGCAGTTATTTTGATGTAATTTTTCTAATTTGTTTCATGGTCCTCACAAAACTACTACTAAACCCTTAAAAATTTAATAGTGTCCGAATTTGGTAGAAAAGGTGTGAAGACAAAAATGAGAGAAAATGATCATAGAATTATTTAATAAATCATTAAAATGAATAAACATGCAAAATATATTTGTGTTTAAGCGCAAGTGTTAGGAAGCTAATGTTAGGCAACAGAGGCAGAGAGCACAGATGAAGACATCTAATAAACATAAAATTAAGAATTCAAAACAATACTACATTGAACTTTTAATATTTTTCATTGGCATTTTATGATTCTTGGCATCTAATTTTTCAAACATCATTAAAAGTCGTCAAAGGGAATTGTTTTTATCAAAACGTCTGTCAACAAGCACCACCGAAGGGGAACTTAAATCCAAACAGGTAAGAAGCAGTGGCGATAAATAAAACGGGTGAAAAATTAGATGGAAAAAAATCATAGAAGGCTAATGAAAAAGATTAAAATTAAATGTAATGTCTTGAATTCTTAATTTCATACCTCTGTTGCCTAATGAGAGCTTCCGCTTGTTCAAACATTTCCTAGTTGTACTCCTCACGTGACTTCCTTTTTGAATTTGTCTAAGTGCAGGCAACAGTCTTTAGGAATGTGCAATAGTATCTCAAAAATACCACCTGAGAAGATTTTTCTTTAGATTTTGTCCCTTCAAAGTAACACATTTCTACTCCCTATTAAAGGCATGAATATGGAGGTGAAAATTGTGAACCAGCGGCGTCTTACACGAGAGAAATTGTAAAATTCAACGATTTTAAGGCAATTTTAAAGGTACGGCTTATACGTGGAGTCAGTCGGCTAATATGCGACAAAATACGGGACATAAAACACGGATATGTGTCAAGAACTATGCATTGATTATTTTATAGCCAATTTAAAGGTGTAAGTAAAAAGGTGGTTGGAAGGGGAGTGATTTTGACAGGGAACAGGATGGAACTAGGAGTCATTCTACAGGAGTAGGACAGGATTTACTTTTGGACTTGCGCAGTAAATTCATGAGCAGTTGAAAAACTAAGGGAACATACCTTCATCGAGGCATTTTTCTCATCCAGGGGTCTAAGAAAGACTGGAACTGGTAGGTTCTTCACCTTTTCTTGACTAGTATTATTCTGAGAGAAGAAAATTACAATTCAACATACTGCCAAAGGTTTACTCTTGACAGATCAGATTAGGCACTTTCACCAAACACATAACAATGTGGCAAATGTCACCATGAAGAGAAGTCTTAGAGAAGTTAGAGAAGTAGAGTTAGAGAAATCTTAACATTTTAGGACTAGTTTTTAGCTAAAAGAACCAACAACATTTTTCAAGAAAAGTAGACTTCAGATCAAATGGCAGGTTCGGGGTCTACTGTAGCATCAATGAATGATGTGAGTAACTTTTCTTCTTACTTTTTGCTTCTTAGGCAGACTCCAGCCATAAGCCTGTACTCTGCCCTCCTCCTCTTTCTGGACATGGGCTTTAACCTGCTGGTATTGTGCTCGCTTCTGTTCTCGCCTGGACACCACATTATCCACTGCCGATCTGTGGTAGATGTCATCAACTCTCTTACAAATGTGTCTTTCATTCAATTAGGATTATAGGAAATTAATTGACTCCTATGTGTTTTAGCTTGGTTATGTTTAGCCTATGAGGAGAGAAATAATGACTACTTCTTGTAAGACTTACTCTTCATTGAGAAAATCAAACGCTTTGCTCTTGTCACTGGGCAGCTGTTGCAAAGTAGTACTCCTTTTCTTGACAGACGGTTGAATCTGCGAGGTGGGTGCATTGTATTTCACGTTGACGGGGGCTTCGGGAGTAGGCTTCTTTGATGCTCCGCTTGATGAACTGAATAAACGGCTAAAACTGGAGGTGTAAGGGCAGGGAGAAGGACAGGGGACGGGATGGGGATGGAAGAGAGCACATAGACAAACATATAGAGGGGTGGACAAAAGCAGTGGCTCCAGCAGAGGGGAGGTTTTAGCATTTAAAGGGTCATGACAAATAATTATCATGCTGGCCTCTACAAAGGTAACATTTAGATGGAAACAATAAGTCATTATACTAGTTTACATTGTATGCTTAGATAAGTGAAACATGCAGGCAGCAAAAAAGAGCATGATAGGTTGCATGGGGGTCAGTATTCTGCATTGATTCGGGACATTAGCAATGGCACAAAGCAACACAAAACACATTCCCCTTACCCACCCTACGTTGTTAGCACCATCGGTTCCCAATTTGTCTGACTTGGAAAAAGCATTCTTTTAACGACCCCCGATGAGTCATCATCACCTTATCGTGGTGGTGGGGTTTGTTTCTCCCAATGATCTTTGGAGCTATGTTGTCTGGGGCCTTGTGCCCCTATTAGTGTTTGTTGAACGGCGGTTTCTCTTGGCCCGACGCGGATGACCGGGCCCCACAATGGAGCCAGCACAACCCAAAGAGACTACGCGTGTTCCCCTTCCCATGGGGTTGTTACACTTTTCCACGCTGGAGTCGTTCATGTTGAGAGACACCAGGTAGGTGTGGGCTTACGTATTGCCCCCCAGCTCAGCCCCTGTATGTTGGGATTCAACCCGGTATATGAGAGGGTAGCATACTTCCGCCTTTGAATGGGAGACGGGACCTGACTGTTGTTTGTGCGTTCGCACCAAACGGCAGTTCCGACTACCCATCCTTTATAAGTCCACGGAAAAGGGTGCTGGAGAGTACTCCTTCATGGGACTCCTGCGTGTTGCTGGGCGACTTCAATGCTCACATGGGCAATGACAGTGAGACTTGGAGGGGAGTGATTGGGAAGAACGGACCCCCTGACTGGAACCCAAGTGCTGTACTATTGTTGAATTTCACCAGGACACCCTAGGCCGTAGCGTGATGATTTGACTTTGTGTCCTGACTTGTGGCCACATATCTTGGACACTTGGGTAAAGATAGGGGCGCATCTGTGAACCAATCACCACCTGGTGCTCCTCCCATTTTGTGATTGTATGCTGGGAAAACCTGGATAACTCCTTTATCAGAAGGAGTTTCAATTACCACCGCCGACAGAGATTATCTCATGTGCGGAAAGAGGCGGGTTACATTGGGTTCCGTGCCTCTATTGCTGAGGTGGCAGACCAAAGCTGCGGCCTCAAGTTGGTCAGGTTGGCGCATGGCTTTGGTGGTCTCAAAGACAAAAACCCAAACTCAAAAATGGGAGGAGTTTGGTGAGAGCGTGGAGAACAACTTCCGTCTGGCTTTAATAGATTTGCTTTGTGAACTTAGAGAAGGCGTTCAACCGTGTTGCCCGGGAGTCATGTGCCTCAGCATTGCATCCCTGCTTTTTGCAGATGATGTGGTTCTGTTGGCCTCATTAAGCTATGATCTCCAACTCTGATTGGAACGATTTGCAACAGTGTGTGAAGCGGTCAGGATGAGAATCAGCACCTCTAAATCTGACCCCATGGTCCTCACTTGGAAAAAGGTGGCATTCCTTCTCTGGGTTAGGGATAAGGTCCTTCCTCAAGTGTTCCAGGCAAGGCCCACTGGGAGGAGGCCATGGGGCAGACCTATCACACACTGGAGAAACTACGCCCTGGAACACCTTGGTTTCCTCCCAGAAGTGCTGGATAAAGTGGCTGGGGAAAGGCAAGTCTGGACTTCCCTACTGAAGCTTTTGCCCCCGCGACCTGACCTCAGATAAGCGGATTAAAATGAGATGAGATTCTTTTAACGAAAGCAGGTAATAATATTAACTGCAACAGCATTGTTGATAGTTTCCCGAGTATCCGCAAGACAGAGGAAGCAGCTGCTGAACACAACACAATGTCTCGACAACTAAACTACATTGATTGTATCCAACTACAACTCAACAGGAAAGGCCTGAACATGCACTTGCCTAACATGCATAAATCCAAACAGAAAGTGATTCTGAAAGGCAATTGGGGAATGTAATATCCTGTTCATTTCAACTATTCAAGTTCAAATTCAAGCAGTGTGTGCTATTATATTAGTGCTGTAAAGCTCAACTGTAGAACCGTAATGCCTGTAATTCTAACTCAGACATTATGATCTACAGCTATCGTCCCAACATACCGCCTACACACAGACATTACATCGGCAGATGATAGAAGAATACAGAACAGGAAGGAGAGATATTGAGATCATGAGAAGTCAATCCCCATCTATGTTACTATGTAGCTTTGCCACAAATCTGTTCTAAATATGGCCATTTTCAAACTTATTCCTGCAACTGCCCAACAAAGGAGCCTGAATCATCCACAGTGACAGATCATTTGACTCATTTTAACAAAGACTTAAAGAACCATTAAACAAGAAAAGGCCTCTGGAGGATGGAGTCTATGATCCAATAAAGGCTTCTGCTCTGTTGTGTTTTATATTAATATCGACATTTGGGAAACCAAGATTCGCACTTATGCAAGCAACTGATTTACCTACATCCTGGAGAAACACCCATAAAACAAGAAGTACAAAGGGAAAGTAAAACAAAGGACATAAACAAAAGACACAGAAAGCAGAATGATTGATATTAGAAAAAACACAAAAGGAAGCAACTCACAACTGCCAGAGGCTGGATTTCTTCTTCTCTGGAAGTGGTGGGTTTTCCTTTGATGCCCTGAGTGTGACAATAAACCATTCAATATTTACAATGTTTACATAATGAAACAAAATACACCAGTAGATATTTACAATTTTATGAGTTAAATCACTCATTTTATTTAAATGAACAACTGCTAAATTTATTGAAGTATGAAGTAAATTTAAATTATATAAACTTAAATTCAGTGGTGCCTCTAACTTAAGTAATTATTTAGGACCTTACTGCTGGGGCGGATTATCCATGATCCTGGAAAAAGATATTACCGTATTTTCACGACTATAGGGCGCACCACATTATAAGGCGCACCCTCAATGAATGGCATTTTTCCACATATAAGGCGCACTGTATTATAAGGCACACTGTATTATAAGGCGCACTGTATTATAAGGCACACTGTATTATAAGGCGCACTGTATTATAAGGCGCACTGTATTATAAGGCGCACTGTATTATAAGGCGCACTGTATTATAAGGCGCACTGTCTATTTTGGACAAAATGTAAGACTTTTAAGTGCGCCTTATAGCCGTAAAAATACGGTAATTGCTATTGACTTCCAGGTATGAAGCACTCACTACACCGTCACCAATAGAGCCAGCCATTGTTGATGTTTTGGATTTTTTGTATGAAATCTTCAGTGGGGGAGGAGCTATATGAGGGAAGATTTTGTAAACTATGATGGCATCTGCATATTTAACAGTAATGTTTCAGTTCAGGCATTTGTGTTTTTTTAATATCCGACAGTGGTGGTTTTTCGTTTTTGGTTTTCTGTTTTTTCCATATATAAGGCGCACTGGATTATAAGGCTCACTGTCTATTTTGGAGAAAATTTAAGACTTTTAAGTGGGCCTTATAGTCGTGAAAATACGATAAGTGCCCACAAAAGAGGCATTTGGTCGGTTGGTCGCATTGAGTCTCTGCCTTTGGCTACTAGCGCATTTCAGGTCCATCTAGAACAGACATGGGAAACTACGGCCCGCGGGCCACATATAGGCTTTTTAATCCGGCCTGCCGACGTTGTCCAAATAAAGTTTTTTTTACCCCCAAGATGGCGCCGTCATGCGGAAGCCAGTGGCAGTAGCTCTGGCCACTCTTATTTGTTTTTCGTGTTTTACAGCCCCTTTATCTTTTTTGAATTACATTTTAATATTTGTTAATACATTTGTTTTTACGTTACTTTGTACTTTATACTTTATACTTTAATGATGAGTGATGAGTGTGTTAATACTTTTGTCCTTTGTTTCTGTTCATGTTTCATATGTACTGTTAAGGCATGCTGTTTTTTATATGTAACGTATCTTGTGCTGACCCGGCCCATTTGGAAAAAAATTTAAAGTCAATGTGGCCCCCGGGCCGAAAAGTCGAATAATTCTCAGATCTCCACCATGATGTTTTTCCATTCTCACCGAATCATCTCTGTCCATCTAACAGCTTCTTGCAGCTCCATCAGTCTCTCCTTATACTGGTTCCTCTCCATTAGAACTCTGGCCATCTCTACCCTGGTGAAACGTTTCCTCTGTGCTGTAGGTACGTCACTCTGGACAGCCGACATCAATGTTTTTTGTGTGAAATGTAGAAATACATCAAATATATCGGACAAAAGAGCTTACATCTGTCTCATTTGCTTTACTGACTCTTCATTTACAAGTTCCACACAAGGAAAAAACAGTATCATTAACTCACATCATCCTCATTCTCCGTTTTAGACTTGGACATGCTTTCCTCAATCTCAGCTCGTGCCCTATAGAGAAGGAAATGTTTTGAACAGGAATTGTATCTTGTGACGCAAAATCAAAATATATAATTGTAAAATAACATACTTCTTCAGTTCGTCTTCTAAATCTTTGTTCTTCTTCTCTAGTCTGATTTTGGCTTGGGTGACAGCATCAAGCTCCCCTTGTAGTACCTCCTTTTCACATGTCAGCTCATCCAATTGAGCAATGAGGTGATTCTTTACCACATTTAGAGCGTTTCTGCACACAAACAAATAGTGGTATATTACCATATTTTCTCGCATGTTGCCCGCCTCTGCATATATGCCGTACTCTTAAAATTGCCAGAAATTTGCTGAATTTTACCATTTCTATTGTATAAGGCGCCCCTGACTCACAATTTTCACGTCCATATTCATGGATTTAATAGGGAATGCAAATGTGTTACTTTAAAGGATCTCCAAAAAAAATTAAGATACTGGCACCCTGACCGAGCAATAGCAGGCACAGGTGAGTTTTTTTCACGCTTTGTGCTAGATACATTTTTTTTTCTTGAATTTCATCTATTCACGTCAAAATACATTTTCTTTAGCGTTTTATCCGTTTAACTTTTTTTCTATTTTGAAATAAATGACCTTACCGGTCGCATTGTCTTGCGTTTCGGCATTTTGTCTTTGTCAGCTTAGTTTAGTCTCATTTGTGCGCATATAAGCTGTAACCTTGATTCTGTCATCTTTTTTTTCTTTGCAAATAAGGCATCTATGCAACAAAATAGGGTTCTTTTTTTCATAGGCCTTTTTGATACTACAGTGGTCTACTGTGCATGATGCCCTTTAGTACTCGTCAGGCCTCTTGGCTAATGTGAATTCCCTGAAGGTATAATACAAAATAGCTCATCAATGAAAGGGGATTGTGATTTCCAAGGAGTTTTTTTGGGAGTATCATCTTTGCAGAAATACATGAATTTTGATATTACCCTCATTCTAACCTTGGCAAATTATTATTTTTTATGAGAAACCTTTTTCGTTCATTCATTCATTTTCCAATCCACTTTGCCCTCACAATGGTTGTGGAGGGTGCTGGAGCCTACCCCAGGGACTTCAGGCATAAGGCGGGAGACACCCTGAACCGGTTACCACCCTATCGTAAGGCGCGAGGAGACAGGCAACCATTCACGCTCACACTCAAACCTAGGGGCAATTTTGATTGTCCAACCAGCCTACCATGCATGTTTTTGGAATGTGGGAGGAAAGTGGTGTATATATAAAACCCACAGAGAACTGGAGGTAACCCACGACCCCAGAACTATGAGGCCAATGGGTTAATCACTTAGCTACCGAGCTGCCTGTGAGAAACTTATCCATGATTATTGTTGATCACACACATACACACAGAAATAAAATGTAATTTTTAGATATAAAACATAAAATTAAATGTGACCATATCACAAACAATCAAATATACTCAGTGTGCTAACTTTGTTTCCAGAAGTTGTGCATTCTCTTGAATAAGATGTTCGACTTCACGACCCATACCTAAAGACAACAAGATAGAAATTGTTTGTTTTTATTTATTTATATTTATATATATATATATATATATATATATATATATATATATATATATATATATATATATATATATATATATATATATATATATATATATATATATATATATATATATATATATATATATATATATATATATATATATATATATATATATATATATATATATATATATATATATATATATATATATATATATATATATATATATATATATATATATATATATATATATATATATATATATATATATATATATATATATATATATATATATATATATATATATATATATATATATATATATATATATATATATATATATATATATATATATATATATATATATATATATATATATATATATATATATATATATATATATATATATATATATATATATATATATATATATATATATATATATATATATATATATATATATATATATATATATATATATATATATATATATTTATATATATATATATATATATATATATATATTTATATATATATATATATATATATATATATTTATATATATATATATGTATATATATATATATATATATATATATATATATATATATATATATATATATATATATATATATATATATATATATATATATATATATATATATATATATATATATATATATATATATATATATATATATATATATATATATATATATATATATATATATATATATACATATATATATATATATATATATATATATACATATATACGCATATACGTATATACATCTACATCTATGAACTAAAACATAACAGCATATGAACTACAAATTCCGACATCTATCCAAGACTCTGTCTTACCTAAAAAGTTGTAGTCTGACATTCATGCATTCATAGTTGCAGGTTGGAATTAGAAAGATTATTATTAACAGATTATCACTATTGTAAAATTCTTAATTTATTATTTATTTCTAGTCTAAAAACAATTTCACCACTGTAATCACAGATAACAAACAAAACGAAGGCTGAACATAAATATATCACTGGTGATTTTTTTTTCATACACACCAGAAAACTCATCTGCAACATTGCAAGCCAACAAGAAACAATTAAGGAAAAAAATCGGAGGATGAAAATATCATTAAGGCCAAATGTACACAAGTGACGCTGATTACCTAAAAGATCTGCTCCTTCATCAACATCTCCTATGTTGTCATTTCCTGCGGAGGACAGCTCTTCAAATAGAGAGTCTGTGTTTCGGTCGAATGCTAGATTCTCGATGCCAGCTTTAGTGGGTGTGCTGGATGGTAAAAAAAGGCATACAAGGTTAAGTTGTCCTATCAAAATAAAACCAATTTTGCCAAACATTAGCCCTAACATATCTTTGTTTGTTTATCTAAAGAATGCCACACATCTATTGTATCCTGGACAATGTAGCTATGTTTCTGGACATCAGTTAAAACCTTTCTGTGGCAATCAGTGTATAAAATATCCAGAACTCAAAGGTATACTCAAGGCACCTAAAATAAATATAATGCATACAAAGCTAGAGGTCTCTTAAGTTAGAAAACAATAATGCGTGTACTGTAATACCTTCACATACGATTACCCCAACATACGAGAAATTTGAGATATGAGGAAAATTCCGAGCAAATATTTCCCCTGAGATACGACACAAATTTCTCTCTCTCTCATCCACACCGTCTGTGTGTACTGAATAATGTCACATTTTAGTATTAAGGCCTTAACCACTAGATAGGTATTTGTTACGTTGTGAGTAGGTGGTGAATTAGAAACAATAAGTTTTTCATTGCAATATGCTGTTTTTAGTGATTTTTTCAGAGGGTGTTAACGAATTAATTTTTATTCAGTTCATTTCTATGTGAAAAATGGATTTGAGTTACAAGTAAATTGACTCACGAGCTTGCTCCCAGAATGCATTAGGCCTGTATCTGAAGGTGTTACTGTATATAATATCCTACAATACAGGTTAATCAACCCTTCATGTGTTCCTTACCTTGTTGCTTGGCAGCCACCAAATTCCATATCCAACTCGGGTGTGGACTCTATAATCGCCAAGACCTCAGACTTTTCTAGTGTAATGTTGCCATCTAACAAAGGGAATATCAATCAACAACCTGTAAAATGCTTTAAAATGTTGCTATCCAAGCCTGTCCGGATAACAAATTTTAGCGGCTGACAAATTCTTGTCTAATGAATTATTGCAGATATGCAATATTACTCTCCTCCAAATATTTAAATCAATATAAGTACTAAAGTCATGACACTATACCTTAATATATCAAGTACACCCATTCAAACATGTTTATTCTTAAATAAAACAAATAATTAGTAACGCTTGTCATTTGAATGCTAGCTTAGTGTACAATCTGTAATAGGTGAGAAACTCAACACCCTTTTTTCTGAGCGCGTTGCCCTGTAAAAAGTCTCCCCCACTCTGACCCTCTCTTCCCTCAGTGAAATCCGTCTAATTTTAGTACAATTCAATACATTTTAGTACTATAAAACCACTAGTTATTTGTTACTTTGTTAATAGATAGCGAATTAGAACACGTTTTTTCAATCCAATATCCTGTTTTTGGTGTTTTTTCAGAGGGTTGTAACAAATTAATTAGTTTTTACTTAATTTCTATGAGAAACCTTCATTTGAGTTACGAGTAATTCAACATACGAGCTGAGTCCCGGAAGACATTCAACTCTTATCTGGAGGTACAGTGTTCCCTCGCTACTTCGTGGTTCAGCCACCGCGGACTCAGAGCTTCGCAGATTTTTTTATATTATTATTTTTTTTAAATACAAACAATTACATTGAGACAACATATTTTACTGTTTTTTTGTTATAACATGAATTTCACTCTCTCTACCCATATTCTATATGGTGTACTGTATACAGGGGGGTAAAAAAAAATAAAAAAAATAAATAAATGTATTATTTTTTTTGGAATTAAATTCAAATTAAGCATTTTTGAAGGGGAATCCCTACTTCGCGGGAATTCACTTATCGCGGGTGGTCCCGGTCCCCATTAACCGCGATGACCGAGGGAACACTGTACCACTGTATTTAACTTATTGAATACTGTGGCAGGTCTACTTACCGTTACTTTCAAGAAGAGCAGTTGCAGCCTCTTTATTCTCCTTTTCTAATTGATCCTGCTTGGTTGAAATGTTGCAGTCAAGATTTGCGTTAAGGCCACATTCTTCCTGAGGTGTTTTGTCAGATTCCATTGTAGCAGCCGAGTGAACAGGTGATCCAGATGCGCTTGTTGGGCTGGATGAAGTACTTTTATCGCTACAGACTACGCCATGACATTGTGGTGATGAAGATTGATAGTCACCACTTTTAATGGATGAGGTGCTGTGTGTTTTTATGATACTCTTGTGGGACACAGTGCTTGATGTTGATTCTTTGTTGCTTGTGTTAGCCAGTTCATCCTAAAATTTGGGTCAAATTTACATAGGACGGATTCTCATTTAGACAAATATTGATGATGACAAGTAAAAATTCTATGACAGAGGATGCACACAGTAGTAGTCTCTATGTTTTGAAAAAAGATATGTGAAAAAAATGTTATGCAAAAAGAACAAATGTACTACAGTTAAATAAAGCAATGACCATGTCTAGTGGTGCCACATAGCACAATAAATCAGTTAGTAATTGCATGCATTCATATGTGGGTTCTTACATTTATTTAGGAGCCAAGTACATGTTAATGGCTATTTATGTCACGACTATAACAATTCATTTTAGTATTATGTGAATTTTATGTTCTTGCAATTCATTTATATTATTTCCATAACCATATTATCATGCGAGATATATTAAGACATTTCCCCACATAAAATTCACATAAAAGAAAAATAATCGAATCGTTATTCCAAGAAACACGATTAAAGAAGTGTGTCCGTCGCAAAATGACACATTAATGCGAGAAGGAAATTGATATTTTTATTGTTTCATTACATTGAATTGTTTTTCTTTTATTTATTGTTACATTAAAGCAAATATGAAGAACACATGCTTATTTCATAGAGTTGTTATTTCATTACATATGTCCACAATCAACCATCAGTTGAAATAATGTCTGACTACATAAACAATCTTCCCTCGAGTTTACGCAACTGCGGCACTATTTCGGGCCAACAAACATCCAAATCAGGTAGGCTACAGACAAAATAATACAAACAAAAGCAAACAACCCTCGGTAGGTTTCAACTGAAAGTCAGCGTGGAGGTTAGGGTCGAATAATTAAGAATTAAGATTAGTGAAGAATTAAATTAGTGAATTAAGATTAGAATTAAATTAAGTGTAAGGTTAGTTTAAACTTTTTTTGAGTGAGTCTGCATCTTAATCCAAGTTCATTTAAATTTGTTATGTTACAAGCGTGTTGCCGTGTAAAATGCCCCTCTCTCTCCCGTCCGCGGAATACGTCTAATTTTAGTAATATAAAACACATTTCAGTACTATTAAACAACTAGTTATTTGTTACTTTCTTAATATATGGCGAATTAGAACAAATAATAATGTTTTTCCAATCCAATATCCTGTTTTTGGTGGGGTTTTTTTTAGATGGTTGGAACGATTTAATTTGTTTTTAGTTCATTCTTATGGCAAACATTCATTTGAGTTACGAGTAAATCGACATCTCGAGGTATCACTGTTTTTCTTGTTCGCAAGTGACAACTATTGCAGTAATATGAACCATCGGAAGAATCGAGATTAGAAGCAATCTGGCGGCCACATTTTAAACTTCTGGTACTATTCGGATAGACTTATTTCTTTTTTCAAATTGAATAATTTGATATTTTGTGGTTGATTTGAAAGAAATTGTAAAATTGAATAATTTTAAGGCAATTTTAAGGGTGCGGCCTATACACAGGAAAGCTTATATGCGGGTAAATACAGTAGCCTATGAGGACTCATAGACAAGAGAAGTGTATATCTTTATTTAATGTTCAGAATTCGGGATGCTTCTCACTTGTATAAATATTGTGTGTGTACACAGCAACCACATTCGGATGCGCAACAAACTATTGAGCCGAGAGCACCTAGATGAAGTTGTCTTGGCTTACTAACTTGCAATCGAGCTCTGCACCGGTTCATTCATGTTGAGAACAAACAGACGTAGCAAAGACCAAATTGACCTAACTCTTTTGAAAAATTAAGTAAACATTATAACTAATAAGAGTGTATGTAGTACATACCTTTAGACTGGTGTTACACCTTGGATCAGAGAGGTTATTGAATTTCCAAGATTCCGTCTGGACATCAACAGGCTCCCTTTGGAGGTTGGTGTTTGTGGCATCAATCCCTGGGACGTGAAAAACCCCCATAGACACTGGACGCTCCTTCCTATAATCAGAATAATGTGATGAGGAAGAAACTGGGAAATACCGTGGAATTAGGAAAAGTAAGGAAAAAGTAACAGCTGTTCTATGCTTGTATTAATCATGAATAACTATCATTTTGTGAGTTATAATGGATTAAAAATTACACCACCAAAATTACAGTGGAGCCTCAACTATCTAACTTCGGATGTGCAATAACAATGTGCAATATTTAGAATCTGCAATATTTTGGAATATTCTATTATGTTGCCTTGACGTGGCTTTTTAAAATTACTTTTTTTATTGGCACCACTAATTTTGTTATACGCAGTTGTCATATAATGACAACGGCTTTTGACTTGACTTTAACACAAAATTGACAAACCTTATAAAAAAACAACAAATTTAATAAGGTAGAGCTACCACATTTTATTAAGCTTCACTTAAAATGACACTAAAGTCTTATTTTTTAAATTATAACAGGCATGGTGGACGGTTGATTAGCACATCCTGCCTCACAGTTAGTTCTAAGAACGAGAGTTGAATCCCTGATGAGTTTCGGCCTTTCTGTGTGAAGTTTACCGTGCCTTAGCTAATGGAGTCACTATTTAAGTGACTAACTCCGTCTCTTGCTATAGTAAAGAAGTGCAACAACAAGCTTCTTGTTTGGGTAATATTCAATGACATTTTCGGAATGTCCTACTAACCAATAATAAAAACTGGAGTGGGCTATACTTAGCCACGGGCTGTAGTTAGAATAACATTGGTAGATGAGAACAATGGCAACGCTTAAAAACGGCCATGGTTGATAAAAGGCATAATTCCCAAAACAACGGACATAGCATTGCAATGAGGACAGGTCACTTGCAGTACACAAATTTTGATCTAAAAATATATATATATTTCACAGTACACTTTGCTTCTTGAATATTTTTGTATAATACATTTTCTTTTTATGGGTACATTGAGGGTAAAAAGGTTTTTGAGAGCTTTTTTTTGTAGTTGGAAGCAAGCATTGGCCAGAAAATAACCGCCAAAAAGATCCTTCAGCAATCTAGTACGACACAAGAAGTAACAAAACTTTTTAATGGTTTGATAACAAGATTGTCTCGTTCCTTTTTCTCTAGTTTTTTTGGCCCATTCTACGTGTGAACTCTTCAAATTGGATTAGTTCTTCTGAGAAAACTAAACCACTGGCAATCAAACAGGTTTCAACTATAAATTGATGATAATGATATTGTCATTACTGTGTACACATAATGTACCTGCGTGGACGCTGTATTGAGGGTAAAGATGGAAAGACGGGTAAGCCACGAGTAGCGACAGAGTAGTGTACCAGCAGCAGTACTGACAGAGACACCAGAACAACAGAGTTGATGACCACCGCTCCGCCAACAAAGCCAAAAACAAAAAGCAGCATACGCCTGGGGCTCATGGCCCCACGTCTTAGTGTTGCCAAAATTTTTGTTGGACCCAAAAGCACAGTAACCAAGCTAAAGGTAGCAAAGAAAATATTTATCTTTGATCAGACCCATAATAAAACATGTTTAGCTGTTGCACAGCTCTGTAGGTGGGAGTTAAAGGAGAGAATAGCTCGGTTGGGAGGTAGACAGTGAATAGAAGCAGGCAATTTTAAGGATATCTGGGATCCAGAGCAAAACAGAGCATCACACCGACAAAAGTCATCAATGGATAGCAAGAAGAGGCCAATGAGGCTGTAACTCCACCACTGTATTCCTGTGGTAATTCTGTTTTTGCTGCTCTGTTCCTCTTCCTGTCCTCTGCCGAGATGTGACACAGCAGGCACTGTGCAGTATTGAATGATCTGACGCTCTTTCGCTCTCTCCCACCCCTTTTCTGTCAGATGCTGAGGCAGCTTACTTCATATTCCTCTGTTCAGGCAGCAGTTTAGCATATAACTGCCACAAAAAAATTATAATCTATATTATTGATTACCGTATTTACTCGCATATAAGCCGCCCGTGAGTATAAGGCATACGGTGTACCCTTAAAATTGCCTTAAAATCGTTTAACTTTCCAATTTGTCGGGTATAAGCCACCACCTGATTCACAATTTTCACCTCCATATACATAGTTTTACTAGGGAGTACAAATGTGTTTCAGTAGTATTTTGAGATATGGTCTGAGAGTATGTGTTGTGGTGGTGTCATGTTATTTTGCTGGTTTACTTGTGTGGTCCATTACATAAAGCCCAGGTACAGCTGTGGTCAAAAGTTTACATACCCTTGTGAAGAACATAATGTCATGGCTCTTGAGTTTCCAGTTATTTCTATAACTCTGATTTTTCCCTGATAGCGATTGGAACCGATACGTCTATGTCACAAAAAACATTCATGAAGTTTGGTTCTTTTATGACTTTATGATGGGTTAACAGAAAAAAAGTGATCAAATCTGCTGGGTCAAAAATATACATACAGCAGCGCTAATATTTGGTAAGATGTCCCTTGGTCCTTTTCATTTCGATCGGGGGCTTTTGGTAGCCATCAACAAGTTTCTGACAAGCTTCTGCTTCCCTTAATTATGCAATGACTAATGCAAGAAAAAAGAAGCAGAACAACTGCAATGCTCCGCCCAGTGCTCGTAGAGATCACGAGGGAGATGCGGCGAGAGAGAGTGCAGTAAAATTATAAGTAGCGACCTGGCCAATTGGTTGTCTCAAATGCGCGTATCTCAAAATTTGTCTCGTATCTCAAGGTAAATATTTGCTTGGAATTTTACTCGTATCTCCAATTCCTTGCATGTCGGGCACTCACATATCGAGGTATTACTGTACTTTGAAGGGAAAATCTTGAGAAAAATCATCACACGTGGTATTTCTGAGATACTGTGTGAATCAAAAGGATATCATTAGGGTCAATGTCATAAGGAAGTTAATATGCCTGTAGTTGTAAATGCAAAATATCAAATCATTCAATTTGAAAACAGAAATAAGACTATCTCGATGAAAACCTGATGCTTTTACTCCGGTTTCCTCCAACATTCCAAAGCCATGCATGGTAGGCTGATTGGAAAGTCTAAATTTCCCCTAGGTACGAGTGTGAGTGTACATGGTTGTCCATCTCCTTGTGCCCTGCGATCGCTTGGCCACCAATCCAGGGTTACTTATAGCAATAAAAATTCAAATGAACTCAAATCATCTCAAAGCCCAGGCCTCAATGTTACCAGAAAAATACATACCATCTAAGGTTTTAGTGTTAATACATTTTAACAAATGTAATACTGATATGTCATCAACCACAAGTCCAGAGATATTTTAATCGGGAAAATTGCAGTACATCACTGTCTTATTATCCAGTCCTAATCTGCTTTCAGATGATCAGTCAACCACAAGGTCTATTATCAAAATGAAGACTAAGCCGGATCCTACAGGTAGTAGAACAACTATTCGATAGATCACACATCTTGCCTCAAGTGCAATTTACCACCGAATTACTTCCCTGAGGGGTGAAGCCCAAATACGTTACAGTTTAAATATTGCTCTTTTCAGATAGTGCTCACAACAGTGGACATTTATTCAAAGGTTATCATGTTAAATCATTGACTGACAGACAGCTCTGAGAGTATGTGTTGTGGTGGTATCATGTTATTTTGCTGGTTTGGGTACATTACATAGAGCCCAGGTACAGCTGTGCTCAAAAGTTATTTCTACAAGTCTAATTTTTCCCTGATAGAGTGATTGGAACAGATACTTCTTTGTCTCAAAAAAACATTCATCAAGTTTGGTTCTTTTAAGACGTTATTATGGGTGAACAGAACAAAGTGATCAAATCTGCTGGGTCAAAAATATACATACAGCAGCGCTAATATTTGGTAAGATGTCCCTGGGCCATTTCATTTCAATTGGGTGCTTTTGGTAGCCATCAACAAGTTTCTGGCAAGCTTCTGGTTGAATCTTTGACCACTCCACTTGACAGAATTGGTGAAGTTCAGTTAAATTTGATGGCTTTCTGACATGGACTTATTTCTTCAGCATTGTCCACAAGTTCTCAAAGGTGTTTAAGTCAGGACTTTGGGAAGGCCATTTGAAAACTTTAATTCTAGCCTGATTTAGCCATTCATTCCATTACCACTTTTGAGGTGTGTTTGGGGTCATTGTCCTGTTGGAACGCCCAACTGTGCCCAAGACCCAATCTACGGGCTGATGACTTTATGTTATCTTGAAGAATTTTAAGGTAATCCTCCTTCTTCGTTATCCCATTTACTCTCTGTAAAGCACCAGTTCCATTGGGAGCAAAACAGCCCCACAGCATAATACTACCACCACCGTGCTTGACGGTAGGCATGGTGTACTTGGGGTTAAAGGCTTCACCTTTTCATATTGCTGCGCATTGTGGTCAAACAGCTCGATTTTTGTTTCGTCTGATCACAGAACTTTCCTCTAGAAGGTCTTATCTTTGTCCATGTGATCAGCATCAAACTTCAGTCGAGCCTTAAGGTGCCGCTTTTGGAGCAAGGGCTTCCTTCTTGCTCGGCAGCCTATCATTCCACGGAGATGCAAAACACGGTTGACTGTGGACAATGACACCTGTGTTCCAGCAGCTTCTAATTCTTGGCAGATGTGCTTTTTGGTGATTCTTGGTTGAATCTTCACCCTCCTGACCAATTTTCACTCAGCAGCAGGTGATAGCTTGCGTTTTCTTCCTGATCGTGGCAGTGACAAAATCATGGCATGTACTTTATACTTACAAAAAAGTGTTTGCACTGTTGCTCTTGGGACCTGCAGCTGCTTTGAAATGGTACCAAGTGACTGTTTTAGTGTACTTTTTTTTCAGCGAGAGAGATTTAAATCAACACTCATGGATTGAAATAATTTGTTTTTTTTTATAAAACTTTCTACTATTTAAATAATAGTCCCCCGACCCAAATAAATCATTCAATTAATTGAGTTTATTTCAAATTATTCATAGTTTTTATTCCCCCGTGCAAAACCCGTGCGGCAACACTAATACTAATACTCCGATTCGTTGTCAATCGGGGGCTGGAAAATATTGACCCGTGGGCTGCAGTTTCGAAGAACCTAAGAATCCAAAACTAGTGAATCATTTATGAAAGGGTTAAATATTCCAATTGGACCCACTTAGACACATTTTAAGATGAATCAGGCTGAAAATACCTTTCTGTGCATTATCAATGTAAATTGTAAAGTAAACATGTTAAAATGTCACTAAAGGTTATTGAAAATAATGTAAACAAAACCACACACGCCGGGGAACCTTAAACATAGAGAAAAACATGCCCAACATGTCTTTGTAAAAGATTTTATCCTGTCACTCTGCTATCAAAATCAACCTTTAAAATATATGGATGGATGATGTGTGACTGCTATTTGCTAATTTTGTTACAAAAGCGTAGTTAAGTCTTACCGAATCCTAACAGATGTGCCCATGCCTAAATCAGAGGGCTCTGCTGCGATTGTATGCTGATTTTTAGTTCGCTCCAGGTGTTCCATGTAACTGTGGATCATCTGCAAGGTAAGATCAAATAAGAAGTGATTTCAAAGCCCACGTGGTCATTTGTTATTATAAGAATGACAAGAATAGGTCAATACTAGTGATTGTCTCATTCTTTTAAAAACGTATTAATTTTGAGTGTTTTTCTTGTCACCATAAAATGCTTCACTGCGTTTTGATCCGACCACTCTTCACAATCCCCAAAACATAACTGAAAATTTAATAGGTCTAATAAACCTAGCATGTATATTTCAAGAATATGAATGGCAACCACATTAACTGGAGAAAACAAACAAAAGAGACATGCTGACCTCACAAACGCTTGATTTCATAACTGTGAGGTGGGTGTGCTAACTGACCCAATAACATATGTCAACTAGGTCAATGTGCCATACACAATTGATTGTTACTGTACACCCGCAGTTTTAGGTTTGGAGGATTTTCACCAGATGACTGAAAAATGGTATCAAAATAACTTTTATATTCAGTCTAAGAAGATGCACTAATGTGCTGTTTTTAAGCACAAATTACCTCAGTGTGTCTCTGATGGAGTGCATTGTATTCCTTTTTAAGCTCTGCTTCTCTCTCTTCAAATCTGTTGACTGGAATAAAAGAAAAAGCACAAATGATTCAACAGGGAGTGTAAAAGTAAAAATAAGTGAAAGAAAGCTGTGTAACTAACAAGTTAGTTGCACAGAAGGCTCTGAACCAGAAGAGGGCCCTCCATCACACTGTATCAGTTCTCTAGCGTCCAAATTGTTAAATTCACTTGTCAACAATGTTGAACATTTTGTAAAAATTAAAAGGCGACCTTTATGTGGTAGTCCCTAGTTTATTTACATTCGTGGTATGTGTGCTTAAAGTTTTTTTTCTAAATAAAGTGATGTGGGAAAGTTGTCAGTATGGTTCTGTTTTTTTTATACCAAATAAAAAAAAAAGTTGATTAAAAGCTAATTTCAATGCATATGGTCATTGTGCTTTGAAATTTTGATAGAATATTTTATCATGCACTATTTGCAGGTGTGATTTTTTTTAGCTTGTACTAGTATAAAATTTGAGAATAAATGTGGTTGCTTGTGTGTGGTTGCATGTTTATAGAAATCCAACAAACAGTCACACAAAGTGAGCAATGGTAGGCTGATTGGACACTTTAAATTGCCCCTAGGTATGGATGCGAGTGTGCATGGTTGTCCTTTGTCTCCTTTTGCCCTGCGACCGGCTGGCCACCGGTACTGGGTGTCGCCCGCCTCTGGCCAGCGGGGTCAGCTGGTATAGGCTCCAGCACCCCCCACGACCCTAATGAGGATAAAGTGGTTCATAAAATGAAATGAGATGATGACCGATACCAATTATTAATAGTTAGAGGAGGCCGAGAACCAATATTTGGAGCAAGCCGTGAACTTCGGTATCCGGTCGTTTTTACATATCTCCCTCCACCAGCATACTTGAATCAAATAATCGGGATCGGTATCAAGCTTCTGGACAGCTTGCTGAGGAGTTTATCATTTGATTCAGGTGTGGTAGAGGAGGGAGATATGGAAGACAGACTGGATAGAGAGGGCTCTCAAAGACTAGAGTTGGCCACCCCTGGTCAAAGAACTTTATTAAATTCCACAAATAGGTATACATATAGATATAGTAAAAAAATGACAACGTCAAAATGATCTATTCAAGCCATATGTTTATTAATAAATTTATTGAGGATTCTTACAACTTAGTATGTTGATGTATGTTATTGAATGTACAATTCAACTTTATTTATTTATATGCGGCAAGGGAACAGGGTGTGAGGGGGTTAAATTTGAGTTAGTGGTGGTGTGTGTCTGTGTTTATTACGAATAAAGGGCTAAACGAATTGAACCCAGGCCTACTTTGAAACAAAGTAAATTTGCTAAATTAAATAAGAGCCAGAGTAAAGAATTCAGATATAGTTCACTGATGGCATCGTGTGATTCAACAAATCTAAAATAACCACACCTTCCATTTCTGACAGCAGACAGAATACACCACTAGTGAAACTCCAAATTCAACACAAAAAGCAAATGAGGAAATGTCTCTCAGCAATATGCACAGCAAAACCCTACTGTGACTTCTCATAATTTACCCTTCAAATAAAACAGTTATAGTGCCTTGTCCAAACAAATAAGCAGTCACGCGCTGTCAACAAGGCAGTCATGCGCACATCATGTGGGCTTTTCACTGAGGTCCTAGATCTCTAATTTGCCTAGCCTAGTCTTATGTATCAGATAATTGTGTTCTATTCTTTGAGAAATATGACATTAAAAAAATATTTGACAATTCAAGACCCACTATCACAATTTTTTTTTACACAAAATCTTGTCATAGCATCTTAAAAAATGATCAACACCCACACAGATCCATAGCATGTCCAATAAAATAATTTTAGGCATTGTTGCATATTTGAAATGGAAGACGTAATCTAAGTTAAGCATTTTAGCAGAGGGCGTGAAAGTGAGTCCGCGGAGGAAGTAAGTACCAAAGAACATGATTCAAGCCAGATTTTATGATACAATAAAAAATCGGAGGGCAAGGAACCATGACACGGTGCAAGTAGGGAAGGAAAAAAAGGAAAATAGAGGGACACTTCAACCTATTTTAAAGGGTTTAGTTCAGTGGTCTCAAACCGGTTCCACATAGGGCCGCAGTGGGTCCTGGTTTTTGTTCCAACCGATCCAGTGCCGACATTTTAACCAATCAGGTGTCTTTAAAATAAGTAGCACCTGAATCTAATTAACTGATTGCACTTGCAAAAGGTATCCTTGTTGAGTTGGAATGAAAACCTGCACCCACTGCGGACCTTTGAGAACCGATTTGAGACCACTGGTTTAGTTGGTAGTTGTGTGAGGACCGTGGAAAAAATTAGAGAATTTACATATAAAATATAAATTTAAAAATAAAAAATATAAAATTTCTGGAGCCAATTAATTTCGTAAGTAGAAGTACGACATTTTTGCCTCTCGAATCTATGTGCCAGTAAGCATAGCGATTAAAAAACAAATAATTTAATTCATTCATTATCCAAGCCTCTTATCTTCACAAGGGTCGTGTGGGTGCTTGAGCCTCTCCTGGGCAACAACGTACAGTAGGCAGGGTACACCCTGAAGTGGGTATCAGCCAATCGCAGAACTAATAATTTGTCATCTGTAAATATTCAAACCGGGATTTTTTTAACTGGTGCACTTTTGGGGACGTCGGGTCAACAAAAGCCCAGCTCTTTCGGTTTCAGTGTATCCCTGGTGGCGATAGTTGGCCTTTAAGATCCATTTTGAAAAACATTACTTGTTTTTGTCCATTGCTAAATTTTAGTTTTTGCTTTTTATAACTGAAAGTGTCAGTTGGAAAATATTTTTTCCAAGGTTGTTTGTACAAAATCAATTACAACCATACATCATCCCCAACACATCATGAGGTAGCTTGTGTGCGTCACATTTCCTACACGAAAGACTTACTTTGATCTGCCGAGTTTCTCATTTTTAGTTCCAGTTGACGCGAGTGTGACTCCAGCTTTGCCACTTGATGCAGCAGTTCCTTCCTTTCCCCCTCCAAAGAATCTTCATTTGCTATGTATCTCTGCAGATGAACAAGAAGGAAATTAGCAGATATTGGCCCTGAAACAGCCACTGCAAATTTTCACACACAGAATGTTTTTGGAAGAATTAATATATACTGTAGATGCATTTCTTAGGTGCTTTTCGTCATTTGGAATCTCTGCTTATGTCAACATGCCAAATTTAAGACATTTAAAAAAACTTAAGACCAGTTTAACGTCTACAGTTGTGGTCAAAAGTTTACATACACTTGTGGAGAACATAATGTCAAGGCTCTCTTGAGTTTCCATTTATTTCTACAACTGATTTTTCTCCGATAGAGTGATTGGAACAAATACTTCTTTGTCACAAAAAACATTCATCAAGTTTGGTTCTTTTATGACTTTATTATGGGTTAACAGAAAAAGTGATCAAATCTGCTGGGTCAAAAATATACATACAGCAACACGAATTAGCAATTTTGGTGACTTAGAAAAATGTCAGTGAAATGAGATTCATAGAATGGCCTCTTAACTTCCCGTGAGTGATTATGAGTGACTACAGCTGGTGATCTCACTGAGGGCATTTCATTTAAATAGGGCTCATTGGATGCAAACGTCCCCAAATGCTACAATGGGAAAGTCAAAGGAAATCAGCGTGGATCTGAAAAAGCAAATCCTTGACTTGAACAAGTAAGTACACCCACCTGGAGCCATTTCAAAGCAGCTGTAAGTCCCAAAAGCAACAGTCCAAACTAATGTTTTTAAGTATAAAGTACATGGCACTGTTTTGTCACTGCCACAATCAGGAAGAGAACGCAAGCTATCACCTGCTGTTGAGAGAAAATTGGTCAGGAGGGTGAAGATTTCACCAACAAGCAGATCTGACAAGATTTTGAAGCCGCTGGGACACAGGTGTCAGTGTCTAGTCAAGCGTGTTTTGCATCTCCATGGACTGAGACTGTGCCCTTAAGTGTGCTTGGGAATAGGAAAATATAGATACAACACATATTTCTTGTCCATGTCATATAGTCTGTTGGCACAATTGAAGGAACATGTCAGAAACCCCACTAAATAATTAGACCGTTTTTGGTTTAAGGATGTGTATGGATAATTATTTTTGAATTTAAAAAAGTTGATACAATTATTTTCGATATAATACAAACAACTAAGGTGGCACAGAGTAAAGGATGGATCTCAGCCCAAACATGTATTTACTGGGGAGAATATCAAGGCTGAGAAAATGATTAAACTTCCACCAATCCATCCTTAGATTATAGGAATTTTGTATATGTTCAACATATAAGGTGAAACATGAAATTTATGAAATTCATTTCAAATAGTGTTTAAGTAGAGATCAGGGTTTGATAGTTTAAAGTTATACTGGATGGACACATGGCTGAATTCAGATGACTAAATCTACTTTTTCAACAATTGATGATTGTACTAAACAGCCTATCTTGTGATGTGGGCCCCTAGTCATAATAAGCACCAACCCAGGGGTGGATGTCATCTGCAAAAAGATGAGGATCACCAGAGTACCATACTACAAAAAGCCTCTATTTAAGAAATGAGCACATTGTTGCCGTGGGTAAACTTTGCACTATATTCCAACAGCCTATATTGCCTGTTGGACATTATTGCTACAACATTGGCAAAGGAGTCGCGACTTGCTTTGGGGATCTGAGTGACTGACTACACTAAGCACTTGGGTGTCTTTAGTAGTTGATTGGTTAGCACGTCGGTTGTATTTTTATTTTGTTCTAGCTTGCCATGGTTGTAAAAAAGCAGCAAAGAGTGGACTCAGATTTGATTTTCTTTCATAATAAATGACAATTATACAGTGCATTTATGTAAACGTTTTTAACATTCCCAATGTGCTTTACATTCGCATCCATTCACCTACACACACACACAGATCAATGGTGCTGCTGCTTTCCAAGGCGCTGCCAACCAACTGTGGACAAATTAAGGTTCAGTCGCTTGCCCAAGGACAGTTCGAGAGTGGGCAATCGTGCCTGGATTCGAACAGTTAAACAACTCGAGCTACCAACTGCAGCCATCACTATATTCAGAAAATGGGTGTCTTTCCTTACTGTCCTGCAGTCTTTGCTAACATAGCGTGGATAAAGCTCCTTTTGTTCCTAACTTCCAATACACTAACACATGTGGGTCCAGCACAAGCGTATGAATGCAACGAAACACACAGGGCACTGTATCATGCTCAATTGACTGGCTGAAATTAACTTGCTCTATTTCTCTGAAATGTCTAGGTTTCTGCAGAAAGCTTCTGGAGAAACTTTAACAAGGTACACCTCCTTACAAAAGAACTTTAATCCATCGTATCCAACCAAATCGCCTCCTGGTAGCATGGTTTAACCAATTAAAAAGAAGGCTAACGGAAAATCTTTGGAAAAAGATAAATAAGAACCTACACTGACTCATTTAAATTCTAAGCATTGTATTGAGAAGAAAATGTGAGCAGTATATAAATACTGCTGATATTACGTATTATGGTTTATAATAGCAGAAAATCATTAGTGTCCAAGTTGTTCCTCCCGAGTACCCTGAGGAAATTGAGTCATTTACGGGCCTTCTTCACTACTGCCGTGGTGTTTGTAGACCAGCAGAGCTTATCCGTGACGTGGACCCTCGGGAATTTAAAGGACTGGACCCTATCTACACATACTCCATTTATGAGGAGTGGGTCCGGATCTGTGCTGTGTCTGCGAAAGTCCAGGATTATTTTGTTAGTTTTAGTGGTGTTCAGTGTGAGATTGTTCACCGAACACCACAAAGACAGTTTGTTGACCTCATCTTTGTAGGCCAACTCATCCCCGCCTGACATGAGTCCGATCACAGTGGTGTCATCGTCAAATTTGATGGAGTTAGACTGGTGGGTCGGGGTACAGTCATATGTGTACAGGGCGTACCGAAGAGGACTCAGTACACAGCCTTGAGGGGAGCCAGTGCTTAGTGTAATGGAGGAAGAGAGGTGGGGACCAAGTCTAAGAGTTTGTGGTTGGTTGGTTAAGAAGTTCTTTATCCAGCAGCAGATGGAAGAGGATGGTCTAAAGTGGGAGAGTTTGCCAGCCAGAATAGCCATCAGTGTTGAAGGCTAAGCTATAGTCAATGAAAAGCATCTTTTCGTAATTCCCATGGTGTTCCAGGTGTGTGTAGAGCTATGGCGATAGCATCCTCAGTGGACCGTTTGCTCTATAAGCAAACTTGTGAGGGTCAACTGAGGGCGGGATAGTATCCCTGATATGGCGGGCGACCAACTTTTCAAAGCATTTCATGATCACAGGCGTGAGTGCAACAGGCCTATAGTCATTCAGGCTGTAAATGGTCGGCTTTTTAGGGACTCGCTCTCTCGGTCTCTCGCTCTCTCTCCATATATATGTATATACATACATACATATATGGATAGAGATAAAAATCTATTTTTAATTACTCAATTCTAATTAAAACACACACACAATGTATATGTACCATGTTATATTTCCTCAAATATAAGCCACACACTTGATTGACTGTATGAAGGTGAAGTATGTAATTATAAAGCTTAACTGGACATTGTGTTACAGTTTGAGCCTATTAGTTGCATCCTGCAATAGTCGACTGTCTCTGGCTGGTGAGAAGACTGCACAAAAGGATTAAGGGAAGTCCTTTAGTTTTTTTTCTAAGAATTTCCTGCCATGCCTTTTCCTCCTCACTATTGAGATAAACGTCTCGCTGGAAGTAGACCATTGGGGTTGGAGCAATAACAAAAGGGATTAAGCTTCAGTAAAGTGTATATTTGGTGAAATTGCCATATTTATTTGCTGGAACGTCACTAGCCAACTTAATGAGAAAATTATATTAAATCGATAATACACAAACACTATCAGCATTTCCCCATTTTTGTCAGTTATTATTTATTAAAGCTAAAGACAACATCTAGTATGAAATCGCTTAAAGTGAATGATCGGTGAAGAAAATATTTAAATATGCAAGTCACACATCTCTTAGACATCTGACCATGGAAAAACTAATGTTCAAAAACAAATAATGACACCACATAAACCCTGATGTATTCTAAACATGTAAAAAGTGACTACAAAAATAGGCACACACTATAGTTTGTATACCTAGTCTTCTTTTGCAGAAACTCACACCAATACCACTTCCTTTGCTCGGTGCTTTAAGACTTACATGTCCGATAGCCACTTCTAACACAGTATGTAGCCAATGTGTTTACAGTTGATTCGGCAGGATAATCTAAGATACTGGCATATGATCAAATAAAAAAGTACTGTCTTTTAATAATATCAGACGGATTATCTGAATAAGTTCTTTTATTCACGTTTTCCCCATTACAGTAATACCTTGACATACGAGTGCCCCAACATACGAGCATTTTAAGATAATAGTAAAATTTTGACCAAATATACCTTGAGATATGAGACAAATTTTGATATACAAGCATACAGCTCGCCGCAACTCCCTTGTGAAAATGTCTCTACAAACACTTATCGGTGCCTAGATCTACAAAAGCATCAGAAACAATAAGTAATACTGAAGTATATTAGTAGTATAGTTCTGGAATATGTTGCTTAATACAGTTTAACTGTTACTGTTTTTAACTGACCTTTAATGCGCTTTAAAAGGGTTTGACAAGTATGTCAAGAACGCCAAGCCAACTTCACAACAAAAAAGTTTTCGTTCTATTGTTGTTGGATTCAAATAAACGTACTTAAGGATGACTCAAGCCTTACAAAATATACTGTATTTTTGAACATCTACCATGTATGGCACAACAACTTGGGTTTGTCTGTGATCATAAGTCAATCCTAATCATGTCATTTTCACAGGATGGGACTCGAGAGAAAAAAAAGATTGTGTTTTCCAAAAGAAATCATTTAAAAGTACCAACTCACTGGCTTCCATAGATGATGATATATCAAATCATTTTAACTTGGACTTGTGACATTCGATTATTTCTTATGTAAGTTTATTTATGTAAAACAAATTAGTACTGAAATTGTAGTTTCCTACATTGATTCCAACAAAGCTGAGTAGTGCAACAGAATGTAGCCTGAATTCAAGCTTCTTGTGCAGGCTATATTTAATTATATGTTCATGATTTGCAGCAGGTCATGAAAACTGGTCAGCTGGCCCAAGTTCGGAAACCAATGTCTTAAGACTTTAAAAAAAAAATGGTAAATGCCATCTCTCAATCTGTGGGATAGGGATAACATTATTAATATGCCTACTGTTCCACGCAAAGCAGGACACCTAGTCACCCACCCTAAATGACACAACTGTTATTTTACTAAGTAACATTATATGGGGCAACCAAGCGGTTGAGTGGTTAGCGCGTCAGCCTCACAGTGGGAGTCCTGAGTTCAAATCCAGGTCAGTCCACCAGTGTGGACTTTGCATGTTCTCCTGCGTGGGTTTTCACCGGGAACTCCGGTTTACGCCCATATTCTAAAGACATGCACGGTAGGCTGATTGGACACCCTGAATTGCCCCTAGGTATGAGTGCGGGCATGAATGGTTGGTTGTCTCCTTGTGCCCTGCGATTGGCTGGCCACCAATTGAGGGTATTTTCCACCTAGGGCCGGAAGTCAGCTGGGATAGGCTCCAGCACCCCCCGTGACCCTAGTGAGGATAAAGCGGTTGAAAAAATGAGATGAGATTAGACCAGTGTTTCCCAACCACTGGGAGCAATGGTCAGGTGTGCCGTGGGAAATTACAAGAAGTCATACAATGTAATATTCAGAGAGAAAAAATTATATGAATATAACGAGAATATAATTTAACTATTACAAGGTTAAAATCAAAACATGATGAATGTTACATTATAGATTATACTATTACAATTATATTATTTTGTTGCTTATTTTTCTCTAAACATGAACCGGAAGTTGTTTGGTTTCTAGGGCATCAAACATCTTTTGGCTGTGTAAAGTCTGTGAGCACAACATTTTTTTTCTTAATACATCGACATGAGTGCCCATACATATGAGCAATTTGAGATACGAGGAAAATTTTGAGCAAATATTAATCTTGAGATACGAGACAAATTTTGATATTTGAGCATACAGCGGACGCGAGAGACTGCTCATAAGAACATTATGGGCACTGTCTTTCCCGTCGCAACTCCCTCGTGTATTGTCTCTGGCGAATTAGAACAGATAAAAATGTTTTTCCAATTCCAAAATCTTGCTTTTGGTGTTTTTTCAGAGGTTTGGAACAAATTAATTTGTTTTTAGTTCATTTCTGTGGGAAACGTTCACTTGAGTTAGAAGTAAATCGACATACGAGCTCAGTCCGGAACGCATTAAGCTCATATCTCGAGGTACCACTGTACTGATATTTACGTAGTATTTGGAGAAAAATCATAAAATTATGAAATTAAAAACATTTTGTATTTTACATCAGTTGAACCGGCAGTTGTTCAGGATCCACAGACATCAACTTTTGGTGACACTGTCAGTGTGAAAATATTTTGGAATAATTTTGGAGGTTTATGTGATTCCTCCTGATAAAACTTAGATGAGAATAAATATTTTTAATATAGGGGATATTGTTTTAAATTAAAATCTTTTCAGATGGTGGTGCTCCTTGAGATTTTTTCAATGCAAAACGCGTGCCGCTGCTGAAAATAGGTTGAGAAACATTGGATTAGACATTATATAGATGGAGCAGGTAGCACGTTGTAACAAGTTGCAAAAGTTGTCAGTAGAAATTAACGCACCTCCTCAATGTGCTTCCTCAGCGATTTCTCTCGTTCGTACTGTGTGACAAGTTGTTCGTTGTCCTCCTTAAGCAGCTCGAGCTCCACTTCGTGCTCTTGGTTGACAGCAAACACCGAGTCCAAGTTCTCCAGAACGGCAACAACGAGTGGCATCAGCTCCTTCACTACATCCTCGTCGTACTTTGCGATGAGCCGTTCAAACTCGCGGTAAATTGAACTGGCAAGACCGGAGACCCGATCGGACATCATGGTCGAGTTACAGGAGTCATCCTGGTAGAGGACGACGTCGTCCAACTCCATTTTTCTGCCACCGCCCGCACTTATTCCGCGGCTACCGTAGGCGAGCTAGCCGCGAGCTTTGGCTTGACGTCTGTCCGAGGACTCGTCTTGTTACTCTCAAAGCAGTAAACCTTGTTTCTAAAACATAGTTCAAGTGTTGCGCGCTGTAGCGATGACAATACGGTATTCCCTCTGTTTCTTTAACACTTGGATCTTCTACACAGCTGACTTGAAGAGATTTGCTAGCCTTGTTGTTGTGAGCAGTACTGAAAAGACTTTACTTGGCTCCTGATTAGTTTCACTGTCCAACAAGAGGAGCTCCTGCTGATGCATTCAGAAGCAATCGGAAAGACGACTACTTTCTTCCTCGACACACTCATAGCCACATTCCACCTCAGAGGATATGATTTTATTATTGCTAATTAAAATTCAGCTTGAATGGTAAATTGAATGAACATACCCATCGTGTGTGTTTTCATTAGGATTGAGTTATTAAATCTATATATTCTCTCGCTCTTTCTCGCTCTCTCTCTCCTATCTCCCTCGCTCTCTCTCTCGCGCTCTCTCACTCTCTCTCACTCTCTTGCTCTCTCTCGCTCTCTCTCACTCTCTTGCTCTCTCTCTCGCTCTCTCTCGCCCCTCTCTCTCTACCTCGTTCTCTCTCGCTTTCTCGCACTCTCGGTCTCTTGCTCTCGCACGCTCTCTAGCACTCTCTCTCACTCTCTCTCACTCTCTCTCGCTTAATATACATACATATATGGATAGAGAGAAAAAAATATTTTTAATTACTCAATCCTAATCAAAACACACACGATGTATATATACCATGTTATATTTCCTCAGATATAAGCCACACCCTTAAAATTGTCTTGAAATAGTTGGATTTTACGATTTCTCAGGTGGTAGCCACCCCCTGGTCCACAATTCTCACCTCCATATTCATAGGTTTAATCGGAAGTACAAAGGTCTTATTTTGAAGGCAAAATCTTAAGAAAAATCATTGCACATGGTAGGCACGTTGACAAATTCTAAAAAGAAGTTAGTTATATTTTATACTGAATAATACTTTCCTCAACCAAAAACGTAGTTATCAAGACAAGTCTAACTGACGATACAGAATCAACACAAAATGAGTGAATTTTGAAATTCCGAGGAATGTGAATGTATCATGTGCTGGGAAAGGTCGGGCGCCGTGACGTCACTCAAGCGGGCTGCGAGGATGTAGTGAGAACTGCAGTTCATCCTGTGACATTTCGCAAAGATTGGTCTCCACCCCATTGACTCACACGTTTGGTTTGTTTTGAAAATGCTTTTCAAAGCAAAGCTTCCCACATATAATATTCGTATTCTTTTCCCCTTACACTTTTTCGTTCCAACTTAGAAACTCATCTCGTCTCATTTTCAGAACCACTTTGTCCTCACTAGGGTCGCGGAGGGTGCTGGAGCCCATCCGAGCTGACTTCAGACCAGAGGCAGGGGACACCCTGAATTGCTGGCCAGCCAATCGCAGGGCACAAGGAGACAAACAACCATTCACGCCCACACTCATACCTTGGGGTAATTTAAAGCAGTGGTCCTCAACCACCGATCCTTGAATCGGTACCAGTCCACGAGTCACATAGTGCCGGTCTGTCAGATTAAAATATATTAATGTTGTCAATCTCGCCCTCCCACTTGAAATGAGAAAACTTGTTCTAAAAATAATGAATAATTGCTGTTATGCTTGGGATTTTTTTTCTGCCGTCGTGAGTGTCGTTCATGCACCGAGCCCACCCCCACACAATTTAGTCTTAAATTGTCGCCCTCCCCATTAGCCGGTCTGCGAAAAAAGGTTGGGGACCATTGATTTAGAGCAGGGGTGTCAAACTCCCTATGGGCTGCGGGCCAAATACATCTTAATTTGAGATCAAGCGGGCCAGACCAGTGAACTCATTGCAAAATTACATAGAACTAACAATAAGCCCACTTTTTTCCTTTGTATTAGTCACTAATACTAATAAATAGCGCAAAGAATGAGTAAATTATCAAAATGTATATTAACAGAATTTTCCTTTTACATCATGAACAATATATTGTGAACAAGAGAATAACATAAGAACATAAATAAACTGCAATTTTAAAAACACTTTTAAACAGTTAAACATATATTTAAGTGTGTTTAAGTGTAAAACACTGCGCTCCCTAAGGGATAATACAAGAACTACAAATTTTAAAGAAAATTCTTTTTTTTTATATACAATGTAGCTTTGTTCCCTGGGCCTTACCAAACCACCAGACGTGCCGGATCCAGCCCGCGGGCCGTATGTTTGACAGTACTGATTTAGAGTGTCCAATCAGCCTACCATGCATGTCTTTGGAATGTGGGCGTAAACCAGAGTACCCAGAGAAAACCCACACAGAACATGTAAACTCCATACAGGTTGAGCGAACTGGATTTGAACCCAGGTCCCCCAATGTGAGGCTGATGCACTAATCACTAAGCCGCCGGGCCGCCCAACTTTTCAACACTCCCCGACAAAGGATAAAAAATGCAGGCTATTTTTAAATTCTGCTTCTGACGTTTATTTTCACACAAAATGACCAATGGCAAAAAAATTAAAACACGGAAACCGTTTGTTCTTCGTACTCTGTCATTTCCTCATCCCATTTGAAAGGGATTGGACATCTAGAGCCATCAATGAATTCATAAGTGACCGTAAGTGAATAAAAAATTACACAGAATGACTCGAGAGCAACACATTTTTATGATGCATCTTCCAGTTTGAAATAGATTTAAAGTTCCACATTATTTTATTTCTAATAATTCAAGTGGCCGCCTCGTGGTATTGAAGTTCACTAGTCTGACTTCGGTGTGGGCAGGCGCGTGCTCGATTCCCACTGTTGGTGGTATGATTGTGAGTGCGGATGGTTTTTTGTCTCTCTGTGTGCTCTACGACTGACTGGCGACCAATCTAGGGTGTAGTCTGCATTTCGCCCAAAGTCAGTTGGGTTAAACTCCAGAAACCCTCACACATTTTTCAACAATCCCCGGTATGAAAGATGAATGAATGAAGACAACCCAGAGACAGCTCAGATTGGCTCCAGCACCCCCCGCTACTCTCATGATGATAATGCGGTCCAGAAAATGAAATGAGAGAGAATGATCCATCTGAATCACCATAGTAGGCAATAAAAGGATGTAACTACATTGCACAAAATCTTTTATTTGCATCTTGTCAGTGCAAAGTAATAAGGCGATCCCATAGAGTGATTAAAACCTTAAAACTTATTTGCCTTTTTGGTTGGGGGGAAAAATTGTGACGTCCATTTGCACAGACTAGAATGTCTTTCTTCTAATTGCACAAACATGCGACATCACACCAGTTTGAGAAAGTTTGAGCAACACTCAAAACATGGTTGCCTTTCCGTGTTGAAACAATTTGACAAATACATTTTCACACCAAGCATAGGCAGTGTTCACCCTGATGGCTCAAAACAAGAGAACACTCATCACAATTACTTGACGGAAAATTATATTTTCGGTGGCCACTTAAGGGCTCTCGGGTGGTACAGCCTTGAGCAGCAATACATCATACAAACATTCATTACGAGATAAATATTCACTGCCGAATATTGTACACAAAGCACATTCAGAGATCATGCCAAGATGCCTCAAGGGGTAAACCAAAAAATAAAATGGACAAAATAAGCAGGACTGGAATGAAATACCGTATTTACTCGCATATAAGCCGCCCCCTTGAAATTGCCTTAAAATCATTGAATTTTACAATTTCTTGCGTATAAGATTGATTGACTGATTCACAATTATCACCTCCATAATCATTGTTTTAAAAAGGAGTACAAATGTGTGAGATTGAAGGGAAAATCTTAAGAAAAAAATCATCGCACATGGTATTTCTGAGATACTGTATGAATCATAAGCACATTATTGGGGTCAATATCATAAGGAACTAATTCATCCATTAAATGTTGTTTTCTTACTGCAAAACAGAAAATAATCAACAGATAGTAAACGTTACTTTGCCAACATTTACTGGTGACAAAGAGTATATCAAGTCTTGTGTAGTTTTCCCCCGCTACTTCGCGGTTCAGCTATCGCGGACTCAAGAGCTTCGCGGATTTTTTTGGGAAAAAAAAATACAAATATTACATTGAAACAACATATTTTCCAGTTTTTTTTTGTTATAACATGAATTTCACTCTCTCTACCCGTACTCTATATGGTGTACTGCACACAGGAATTAAATTCAAATTAAGCATTTTTGAAGGGGAATCCCTACTTCGCTGAAATGCACCTATCGCGAGTGATCCCGGTCCCCATTAACCGCTATAAGCGAGGGAACACTGTACATATAACTAAGGTGTGTACCCCTTGATTCAGTCATCATTTTTTGTTACAAATAAAGCTTATATGCGAGACAATACGGCAATTAAAAGTGCAAACATACAAAAAGGCAAACCGCCTTTTTAAAAAAAATAAATCAAATTAACTTTCCCATCTTAGAACAAATACAGAACAGTTTTTCAAAAGATCTAATGGTAAATCTTTCTTTTAAAAAAAAAAGTAGACATAGGAACAGCATAGTAGGACATTGAAAAAATGTGCGTAGGGAAGGCTGAATAAACACTGTATTAACAAAGTAAACACAATAAACATAGGCCGTGTGTCATCTTTTCAGACAATGTTGTGCTGGCTTTGGTTGGAGATTGGCGGGCAGAGGGCAGAGGGCTTGTCTTTTGTCAGGCTCTCAAGAGCCCGAAGCAAGGTGTCCGGCATGTGATCTACCAGCATTCTTGGGCTGATCAGAATACTCCTGAATGCCATTTCATTTGACCACTCAGCACGGTATCGAACCTGGGATATACAAAATCTGCAAGAAAAGGAAAATACATATTTATAAGTGAATGTTTTATGGTGTCACTTTGGGAAGAAAATACATAAATGACAATCCCCCTTAAATACCCCTTAAATCTATATTTGAATCATGCAAGGGCAATACAAGCAAGCTTTTAAATGGGCTTTAGTCTTAATTAAATTATGACTTTACTAGTCTTTAGCAGCTGGCCTAGCGGCTGAATGGTTAGCACGTTGGTCTCACAGTTCTGGCGTCCTGGGTTGGAATCCAGGTCGGTTCTCTAGTCTAGAGTTTGCATGTTTTTCCCAGGCCTGCGTGGGTTTTCCCAAGGGTACTCCAGTTTTCCCCCACATTCCAAAAACATGCATGGTAGGCATGTTGGACACTCTAAAATTGGTAAAATTGTTATTCCTTTCCTCGTACCCTGTGATTGATTGGTTGGCCACCGATTAACGATACCCTTCGCCTCTGGCCTGCGATAGGCTCCAGCACCCTACATAACCCTTTTAAGGATAGGCGGTTGAGAAATGAATGAATGAATATTCCTTAGCAAGGGTTAGTGAAACTAATGTGCTTTCAGAGTTTCAAATGAATTTGTAAACCAAGGATTCAATGTTTCAATATACAGTAATACCTTAGTTATTGTGGTTAATGTGGACCAGACATGGTCGCGATAATATTAAAATAAATACCGTATTTTCACGACTCTAAGGCGCACTTAAGTCTTAAATTTTCTCCAAAATAAACAGTGCGCCTTATAATCCAGTGCGCCTTATATATGGAAAAAACAGAAAACCAAAAACGAAAAAAAAACCACCTCTGTCGAATATTAATAAGCACAAACGCCTGAACTGAAACAATACTGTTAAATATGCAGATTCCATCTTAGTTTAAAAAATCTTTCATCATATAGCTCCTCCCCCACTGCAAGATTTTATACAAAAAAACAAAACATCAACAATGGCTGGCTCTAGAGGTGACTGTGTATTGAGTGCTCCACACCTGGAAGTCAATAGCAATTACCGTATTTTTACGACTATAAGGCGCACTTAAAAGTCTTACTTTTTCTCCAAAATACACAGTGCGCCTTATAATACAGTGCGCCTTATATATGGAAAAATGTCATTCATTGAGGGTGCACCTTATAATGCGGTGCGCCTTATAGTCGTGAAAATAAGGTAAATATTTTTTCTCTTTAGTGCTGAGTCCTAGTAGCAAAAGTGCCTTCTGTTTACGAGTCTCAGCGTGGATTTTCACATTTTTATGAACTTAGAAAAAATATCCCCAGAAAAAACCTGCGATGTAGTGAAGCCACGACATTTGAAGCGCAAAAAGGCAAGGAATTACTGTACATGTAAGAAAATTTGTAAAAAAACAAACAATAATTAAGTCTAATGAAAATTTCTATGTATAGCATACTCTGTTCTATTTTTATATTACTGATGTCAACTTTTTAAAGTCGCAAACCTTCGTGTGGACCCATCTTCTATAATATGCAGAACACGTCCTGGCAGGAAAAGAGGCATGTGTGGCACAGTGTGAACAGGTGAGTCGTCTGACGCCAAGCTTTGATAGGATGAGGAGTGGCGAATCAAAAGTGATTCTTCACCAAGAAGTGGCTGACTAAGCTCTTGCTCCCTTCTGTTCTCCATTTCAGAGGGAAAGTCATCTGGATCTCCTCCAAACAGTTCATACCAGCATCCCTGCAAAAGGATGCGATACTGCAACACACACACACAACCATTTAGATGACATCAAGGTACAACTAATATGCTAAATAAATACAGAACTGAAGTTCTTACTTTGGGTTTATTGCAATTTGAGACTATCTTCAGTATTTTTCGCTTTAGATCCTCCATATTGGGAAGGCTCAAACTGTAAGAAAAATAATGCCTTTAAAATTATAACACACAATGTGAAAGATAATGAGAAATATCATGCTTGTGAATTGTCTTTGTGTCTCTGCATGCATAGCATGGCAGAGCTAAGTTTAGTCATTACACATGCGTATAAATGCCTGTGCGCCACAGTACATGGATTTATTTTAAACTATGACAGAACAGCCTATTTTACGCTCTAGAACAGGGGTGTCAAACATACGGCCCGCGGGCCGGATCCAGCCCGTTTGGTGGTTTGGTACGGCCTGGGGAAGAAAGCTGCATTGTATAAAAAAATATGAATTTTCTTTAAAATTTGTAGTTCTTGTATCATCCACTAGGGGACGCAGTTTTAGTACGTGCAGACAACATGAATTGACATTTATTTATGTTCTTATGTTATTCTCTTGTTCATAATATATTGTTCATAATGTAAAATGAAAATTCTGTTAATAAACATTATGATAATTTAGTAATTCTTTGCACAAATTATTAGTATTAGTGACTAATACAAAGGAAAAAAGTGGGCTTATTGTTAGTTCTATGTCATTTTGCAATGAGTTTACTGGTCCGGCCCACTTGATCTCAAATTAAGCTGTATTCGGCCCGCAGGCCAAAGGGAGTTTGACACCCCTGATCTAAAATTTGTATCTAATACACTTTGTACCAGATAGTCATATAATGCAATGAAATATGATTAGGTGGTGTCCTTATTAGCCCGGAAAAATTAATTAAAATACTATGGGCGGTGAAATGCTTACCGTGGAACCAGGTCTTTCCCAAGTACAACAGACACCACAAAGTCCTTGGAGTAATCAGCTAATGCTTTGCTACAGATAAAAATAAAAAAGGAACATGTTATAGTTCCAATTAAAAATATTCTCATTAAAAATCAACATTTCATAGATTTTCCCCGAGAACAATTCTAGACAATATACACCCTTGGTAAAAAGTTTAAAGATTCTTTCACATTCAACTGAATGGTGAAATGTCTCAAAACTTAACCTGCTTTAACTTGACTGCACTATTCTGCTTCCAATGGAACATTTGGTAGTTCCCTTTAATCCAAGAACAAAGAACTCACAATTATTAAAGAAATAACAGGAAATTGACCAAAAAAACAAATTCAGGCTCTAGTATTTTACCTAAGTCTACAATGTCTTCTGTGTCTGTCTTGCTACTGCAACCAAGGAAATTTCCCGAATACGGGATGAAATAAAGATCGAATCTAAATCTAACCTACCGTATTTTCACGACTATAAGGCGCACTGCATTATAAGGCGCACCCTCAATAAATGACACATTTAAAAATTTTTTCCATATATAAAGCACACTGGATTATAAGGCGCCCCGTCTATTTTGGAGAAAATTTAAGACTTTTAAGTGCGCCTTATAGTCGTGAAAAGACGGTAACCTTAAATTAACATACTAATTAAGTAAGGGCTAGCTAGGAAAGACAGCCTGATTTTATTTTTCTGAACCATTTTATCCTCATTAGGGTCATGAGGGGTGCTGGAGCCTATCCTTGCTGACTTCAGGCCAGAGGCAGGGGACACCCTGTATCGGTGGCCAGCCATTCGCAGGGCACAAAGAGACAGACAATCATTCACACTCATACCTACGGGCAATAGAGTAGCCGGAGATAACCAACACAGGCCCGGGGAGAACATGCAAACTCCACACAGGTAGGACGACACGCTAACCACTCATCCCGCCGGCAGCCCCGCCTAATACTTCTACAATTCAATTTGATTGCAGTGAATAAGACTGGCCTTATTTTACCTCAGAAGTCCCCCTGGTGGAGAAAATGCATAGCACTTCAGAGTAGGGAAGGAGCTGCGTAATAGGATGGCCAGCACAGCAGCAGCGCCTGCACCCAGGCTGTGACCCGTAATGACCAGTTTGTACTCATGTAAAACAAAACACATTCATAAATTATTTTTCCAATGCAGGCCGAGGAATGACTGACTATTACAATGCCATTTAAAGTCCCACTATCATAAGTTTTTATTAATTTAATTATAAAAAGTTCCAAGTCATAAAGGAACCAAACTTAATGATTGTTTTTTTGTGACAAAGAAGTATCTGTTCCAATCACTCTGTCAGAGAAAAATCGGAGTTGTAGAAATAACTGGAAACTCAAGAGAGCCATGACATTATACTCTTCACAAGTGTATATAAACTTTTGACCACAAATGTACATCATTCCATATCACGTATCCTCATAAGGGTTGTTGGAGCCTATCGCAGCACTTACTACAGCCTACACTGGTCGCCAGTCAGCCATAGGACACGCAGATAGACAAAAAAAAATGCACACCAAATCATACCATCACCAAGCAGTAATTGATCCCATGCTTGCCCACACTGAAGTCATGCAAGTGAACCCCTACACCACCTTGTAGGTTGTGGCTCAGCAAAATCCAATCTGTCGAATTAATAAAAGCAACCCCTGCGGTGATAGAGGGACTTTGAACTGCATTTAATGTGCTTGGATGTGAAAATCAGGAGGGAACGCATATAGTGTTCCCCCGCTACTTCGCGGTTCAGCTACAGCGGACTCAGAGCTTCGCAGATTTTTTGGGGAAAAACAAATACAAATATTACATTGAAACAACATATTTTACAGTTTTTTTTTGTTATAACATGAATTTCACTCTCTCTACCCGTATTCTATGTGGTGTACTGTATACAGGGGGGTAACTTTTTTTTTTTTAAATTAAAAAAAAAATTGGAATTAAATTCAAATTAAGCATTTTTGAAGGAGAATCCCTACTTCGCGGAAATTCACTTATCGCGGGGGGTCCCGGTCCCCATTAACCGCGATAACCGAGGGAACACTGTATTTTCCCAGCACTGAACTTACTGGCACAATGGAAAATGCTTGATTCAGGATTCCGTCATTGACCAGTTTCCGATATATGTAAGATGCAGCCTGGCTGATACCCTGCAAAAACCAGCAAGAATTATGCATTTAAAAGGCATGAAGTGGATGTGAAGGAGGAAAAACGTTTTGGGAATTGGAAACGTGCCTTGTGAGTGTAGCAAGCTCCTGTCACACCATCCACGGGTAGGCTCTCACATTCAGCAGAAAGGTCTGTCAGGACATCCTTTGAGAATGACATAGGAAAAAGATAAAAATCCCTATAAAATGGCGCTGTACTCACGCGACTTATTCCAGCTGTAGGCTTAGTCACAAACCCTCGTCCACAGTGTTATGGCCACACACAAATAATCAAAATGTCAAAATCATACCTTGACATACGAGTGCCCCGACATACGAGTAATTTGAGATACGAGTAAAATTTTGGGCAAATATTTTCTTGAGATGTGAAATAAATTTTGATATATGAGCATACAGGAGACGTGAGAGGCTGCTCATAAGAACAACATGGGAACTGTCTTTCTGGTCGCAACTCACTCGCGTAACGTCTCTTCGAGCATTAGGCGGACGTTGCATTTTTTCAGTGTTTTTTTCAGTCAGTGCGAATGGTGTATAATTACTTGTAGTTGACAAATGGTCGTGCGTTATCCAATTGTGACAACATTTGTGTGCATCATTTCGGGAATATTTTGATAAAAGAGCAGACAGCGTACGCGAGAGACTGCTCATAAGAACATCGTCGGCACTGTCTCCCTCCCCGCAACTCCCTCGTATAATGTCTCTAGGAGCACTGGGCGGAGCTTTGCATTTTTTCATTGTGCCCCCCCCATTAGTCAATGCGAATGGCGTATATACTACTTCTCGTTGGCAAGTGGTCGTGCGTTATCCTATTGTGACAACATTTGTGTGCATCATTTTGGGAATATTTTGAAGGGAAGAGAAAAGCAAATACCCCTCGATAGGTTGCATATATAAGTCATGGTGGAGACGGGGCAAATAGAGCCAACCCGGGAGAAGAAAGGTATCAAAATTTAAAACTAAATTATAATTAAGTTTAGTGTAAGGTTAGATTAAACTTTTTTTTGTGTGTCTGCATTGTAATCAGAGTTCATTTAAATTTATTTATGTTACAAGTACGTTGCAGTGAACCAGATTTGTGTATATTATAGTGACATTTATCAAGATGTTTATATATGGATATTAATCATTATATTTTATTATGACTAGATCATTTATGGGTGGTAGAAATTCACCCATTGGAATACCCCGAGAAAAGCCATGTAGGCACAGGGAGAAGATGCAAACTCCACACAGGAAGGTCGAAGCAGAATATCTTCCAGGGAAAAATGAATAGTTATCTAAGGCAACCAAAACAACTGACCTTAAATGACAGAGTACCCCTGACAGCCACAATGATGAATTCACGCTTATGATCCAGGGACACAAAGAACGGGATCTCATATATCTAGAGGATATAAATCGTTCACAGGGAAAAAATGAACAGAACAAATTTAGTGACTGAAGTGTAACATTTTCTAGAGCAGGGGTGTCAAACTCCCTTTGGTCTGCGGGCCGAATACAGCTTAATTTGAGATCAAGTGGGCCGGACCAGTAAACTCATTGCAAAATTACATAGAACTAACAATAAGCCCACTTTTTTTCCTTCGTATTAGTTACTAATACTGATAATTAGTGCAAAGAATGAGTAAATTCTCAAAATGTTTATTAACAGAATTTTCCTTTTACATTATGAACAATATATTATGAACAAGAGAATAACATAAGAGCATAAATAAATGTCAATTCATGTTGTCTGCACGTACTAAAACACTGCGCCCCATAGAAAATAATGCAAGAACTACACATTTTAAAGAAAATTTATATTTTTTTTATACAATGCAGCTTTCTTCCCCGGGCCGTACCAAACCACCAGACGGGCCGGATCCGGCCCACGTGCCGTATGTTTGACACCCCTGTTCTAGACTGTCATCAATTTGATGAAGGGGAAATGTGTGAATTACCTGATTATGGAAGCTGACATGGATGAAGTCTCTGTACTGCAACCCGGTGCTTTGTAGGATGGAAGAAAAATGACAGCCGAGGTGGTCTCCCCCAACAATGTCATACTCAGCAGAGTGACTCCTACAACTGACACGCAAAAATAATTTTATAATACAAATTATTGGATATCTTAACTTAATGATAAAAAATAAATAATATCGTACCAGTCTCCGCAAAGCTTACATGGTCCAGAGAGAAGGTTAGAGTAAATATACAAAGGCCAACCATAGGCTGCGGCAGCAAATTGCATCAAGTGGACAGCATTCGTCAAGTCTGACTCCAGATCTTCTTCCTATAAAATGCAATCAATGATGTCAAAATGTTACTGCTACAAATAAGTGAAAATGACACTATCTGCTGGTTAAAAAAAAATACATACAATGGGAGAGGATGGACTGTGATCCATAATTTCATCTGGATCTCTGCTCCTTTCCAGTTTGTCCTGTTCTTGATGCAGCAAAGCCAAACCAGCAGCAATATCACTGGCAACCAAATCTGTGTCCTGCAACAAACATATTTCAATACACGAAGTGACAAAAACAACATTTGAACTTGACCATCATGCATGAACCAAAGGGCCCCGACTGTAGAAGCACAAAATGTCTCCAAAAAGTAATAATTAAAACATATATGTATGTCCTTTTATTAATGATTGAAATTCCCCTTAATCAGCAATTGAAATCCATACAAATGCAACGCATCACATATTTTCACACACAAGAATTAGCCACTTATAAAAGTCTAAAATGTACTACAAATTGGACGGCTTTCGGCCCTTTTGGAACGGGCCCTTGCTGCTATCTAGTGGACAAACACGGATATTACATCTCCCATAATAAAAGCCGCGGAGGAAACTATATAAGCGGCACAGGGCACATTTTCACCAGGATTTTTGGCCATTATTTTAATTTTAAGACATTAATAAATACTTTTCTTGTAATTTTCTCTCCCTTTTGTTTGTTTCTCATATCTTTCATACAAAATTGAGACACTTTAACCAATTTTAAAACGTTTAGTTGGCGGTTGTGTGAGGACCGTGGAACAAATTAGAGAATTTACATATTAAGTACTGCTCTCCTTACAAAATTTTCAAAATACAAAAAAAATTCTGGAACCAATCAATTTCGTAAGTAGAGGTAGTAGTCTTCCCTCGATTAGCGCGACTTCACTTTTTTGCTATTTTATTCTGGTTCAAAAAAATGTGAAAAGCCACACTCAAACTCTTAGGCGGAAGCCACTCCCATCTTCCGCTTGCTACTGGGACTTAGGACTGACCGAAAAAAGGAAGTGATACTTTGCGAACTTTCGATTATCGCGACCATGTCTAGTCTACACAAACCGCGATATTTGAGGGATTACTGTACAGTTTCACCTCAGTTTACACAAATCCAGCCACACTAAAAAAATCTACTACTACAAAAGTACTTCAAAGTTATGTATATGCAAATCTCCAATGATACTCCACTCCTTTGTACAATCAGAAACAATTATCATCAGTGAAATGTCTTTGGCCTTCATTTTACAAGTCCCATTTTCTCCTCCTAAAGACACACCCCTCCCATTTTGCATCACATCCATAAAGTTGCTCTCACAGGACCTAGTTTCTAATTGATGTATAGGAAGTGCCTTACCGAAAAGAATCCACTGACAAGCTGCGAGATACTGGAAAACGCTGCTCTGTTGCTTTCGTCCTGTGGGAGGCAGCAGCACAAAAGTCGGAGCCTGCTCTCCCACACCTTGACGGCTAGCGAGCGTGCCGTGGAAAGGAACTGAGTTCCTCCGCTGCTCTCCAAGTGTCGTACTCCCAGTGGCTCCACGGGAGCCACTGTAGGCCGAGGATTGCCCAGTGGGTCAAAGACAAATATTACACCCAGGGCAGTGAAGAGCAGGATGATCCAACTACCAGGGGAGAAATGCTTGAATTAAAAAAAAACTCAAGAAGTTACACAACAGGGTAAAGTAGACTAATGTACTTTCACAAGATTTTTACCAAACCTGGCAACTACTGCTGCAATGACAGCTCCAACTGTTGCTGGGTCGCAACCTTTACCATCATCAGATACCCACACAGCGCCCAGAGAGGCCCATACCAGCTCTGGAAGGTAGAGGAGAGCTCGCAGGTACACCAATGTAGGCATGGACCGTCGGGATCCTTGATTTGTTATAGTACCTAAAGGGACAAACATTAGCGACATTCATAGAATTAACATTAGACAAAGTTAGTGATTAATGCAGCCTGATAGGTGGGTAGGTTTCATAAAAATAACATCAGTTAGAGGTGTTTTTCCAAATTTATTCTGTGATATATTGCAATGCAGTAATCTCTCGAATATCGCGGCTTTAACGTTCGCGGCTTCACTACATCACAGTTTTTTTTCTGGTGGGATTTTTTTCCCATAAAAATTGGGAAAATACATGCTGAAACTCGCAAGCGGAAGCCACTACCCTGTCTTCCGCTTGCTACCAGGACTCAGCGGTGAATTTTTTATTTTTTTAAATGGGGTGCCCTACCTCGTGGTTTTCGTTTATCGTGGCCATGTCTGGTCTCCATTAACCGCGATAATCGAGGGATTACTGTATTACAATGCACAATTGCCTTTTTGATTCAAAATCCATCTAAATCAATCTTTACAGGCATGATTTTAGTGGAAACAAATAATGGGTTACTGCACTTCCACTGGTGTCCCCCACTTAGCAGCAGTCTCTCACCGTCCTCTGATATAGCAATATATATTCATTCATCTTTCATACTGTGCATCCCCGTGAGTGTTATGGGGGTTGCTGGAGTCTATCCTAGCTTGTATTATCGAATAGATTGTGGACGCCTGGACGAATGTATTAGACTCAGTGTTTTCGAAGGACAATTGTTCAATTCAGACACAGAAAATTAGGACTTTGATGGTTTTGTGGGTGATGATGACGTGAGTACATTGTAAAATGGTTAAATAAAGTACAACCGAACTCAGTTTTGCTTCCGTTGCCTTTTTAAAAACGTGTTTTTAGCGTGCGGGTGTAGCGTGCATTTTGTACATGTAGCACCAAATTAGTGTGTTCGCCGTTGTAGTATATTGATACTATTAGTACTGTTATCACAGCCGTCAACCTGGGTGTATTGACAAAAGGACTATATATGCCAGTAGTCACTGCACACCGGAAATAGCGTCTGGGGCTGTATCCGTAGACAGCGCTATTACGGTTCGATATTCATCCATAAATAATATATATAAGCCATGCCTGGCTGCGTCTAAAAGAACAGTGCGTCCTTTGTGTGTGTAAAATACAGAAATAGCACTCGTTATTGACACTGAGGCTAAAAATATGATGCGCCAAATAGTCGTGAAAATACGTTATACTAAAGTGCATCTTTGTCGGTTATTCATCAAAATGATATTAATCTAAAAATATTGGTTGTATTCATGACTCTTAGGACTCAATGAAATTGTTGCATATTGTTATTGTTTTCCATATTGCCCAACACTAGCCAGCGGAATCCCTGCCACTCTGCCCAGGCAAAATTGATTCACGTCCTTCGCTGCCAATGGCAACTAGAGTTAAGGTCCAGTCCCACAGTGTGGTTATTCTGAAGTTATTTTCTTTACCTTGAGCACTGACGTAAACAATGGCACAGAGCGACAGGATGATGAGTGCCAGTACCACCAACAGTCCAATCAAGTAGATGTGAAGCACTCTATTCCCATTACAATCAAAATGACCCTTGTGATAAGTGTACAGGATAATAGTGCCAAGCCACCTAAAGAAAACAAGAGAAAAAAATAAAAGCTTGAAAACCTCTGCTGTTAGGCATAATTTTAAGAAATAAACTTCACTCTTTGATGACCATTGACATTTTTCACAAAATCATTTTAAACAGGAAAAATACCTAACCATGTCGTGATTGCATGTAAATCTGGATCTTATGTTCTATTTAACAATAACTGCCCACTTTCTGTGATACCATGCTTGTATATATATATAAATATCAATATTGAAAAAGGTAGTTTGGATCCTAATTCATTTGCGGCACTGTCGCGATAAACAAAAAAATCCCACGTTTTCATTTATCGATTTTGATGCCTTGAGTGAGACTCTACAATGTAAATAGTCATGAAAATGAAGAAAATACATTGAATGAGAAGGTATGTCAAAACATAAGTCCTGTACATTTTCCAATCTACATTTCTTGTTTTTTACTCTCTTACTTTATTTCACTCTTGCATTTTCTATATTCCTTCATGTTTATATATTTATGGATTAAGTTTATTTGGGGGGTTAGATTTGGTCCCAAATATTTAATACATTCATACCTCCACTAACAAATGCCTACAGGTACAAAATTTCAGGTTATAAAATATTTTATATGCAAATGAGTGACTCGAGATACAAAAAAGATTCAGGTTACAAAATCCCCCCAAAAGTAAATGCATTTCCCTATCCGTTATTTTATTTTGAAAATATTGTTGTGGATACATTGATTCTCCCTCGCTACCCTTGATTGGGCTCTCATTGGCTGTCTCACAACAACCACTTTCCATGTTTTAAGATTCTCTTACATACATGTCCGCCTTGGCTAAATGTTCCCCTTATTAATGATAGCAATTGCCATTATTACGCGATTAAAAACAATACAAATGCAGCAAGGCAGATATTTTCACACAGAGGCCACATGTAAAATTGACTCTTGTCGCCATCTGCTGGACAGACACAGATATTACATCTCCCATTATAACAGCTGAGGTAACTATTTCAGCGGCACAGGGCACAATTTGACTGGGATTTTTGGCCATTATATTCATTTTGAGACATGACTGCATCAATTTCTTATCATTGTCACTCATTTTTTGTTTTTCAAATGTTTCACACAAAATTGGGAGACTTTTGCCAATTTTAAAAGGTTTACTTGGCGGTTGTGTGAGGACCGTTGAACAAATTAGATAATTTACATATGAAGTCTTGCTCTACTTACGAAATTTTCAAGTGACGAAAAAAGTTCAGAACCAATTTATTTCGTAAGTAGTACCACTGTACTGTTTTTTTTTAACGAGGGGCAATGGCAAAGACAGATAAACGCAAAAGACATTCATTTTTCCAACGAGTCGTGATATATATGAAGATTATGCAAAATAACTACTTAAATTTTAATTAGATTGCCTCATACATACCAAATTAGCCGCATGAACAGCTCGAACGCTCCTGGGAAAACCAGATCATCACTGGCAATCCCCCACCGGCGACCAAAAACAACCATTCCAGGCATTTTGACTAAAAAGAAAAAAAACTGACTGAGTTGTAGACCGCTTCAAAGTTTGATACAATGGGCTCTTCAAGGCCATTCGTGACTCCACTTCCTGAAAGCAAATTAGTGTTGCTATATTGTACTTTTCATGTTGCAACACTATCTCGAAATGCCTGTCTCATCACGCCTTTTTAGAATAAAGCTGCGAACAAATCAACCGTTTAATGAAAGTCAAGTACTACTAACCACGAAATTAAGTCGTGTTAAATAACGTTATTAGGAGCCTTGGAAGGTTAGTGCAATTTCCTTATGTTACGTGACTAGCTACTTGTCTTCTAATGTTAGCAACATTTACTAAAAATAAACCCATTCATAGATCATGCTTCAGTCGATCAAAAAACTGTTCGTTTTGACGATTTTCTACAATCTTACTCTATTGAATAGATTATGCATCTGCTTCGAGATTTTATTGCAGTATTCGACTGGAAATTGGATAATAAACAGACTTGTTTTGCCCAGAGATCGTGTCCATCCGGATGTAGAAACCTGATGCAACAGTGTTTTGTTTGAATCGTTCCGCACTTGGTGTTTTCTTCTAGTAATAATACCCTACTAAGTAGAGTTGCATGAAAACGGTGTAATTTATATGTATTTATGTAAGTTTTATATTTATGTTATCATATTATTTTCACATATATTAAATCATGTCTTAATAGATATGTATTTACAAGTACACTGCCATTGAGCAGCGTTGGTTCCATGGTGTAATGGTTAGCACTCTGGACTCTGAATCCAGCGATCCGAGTTCAAATCTCGGTGGAACCTTCCCTTTGCCAATCAGTTCTATTTACTTATAAAACCAGATTGCCAGGTAAAATTTCCATTCAAATTTATACTTATTCTATCATTCGAATTACTATGAAAAATATTATTACAATCTACATATATATATTAAGGGGGAAACTGGTCCCGTCTTCAAGTATTGCCAGATAATGTTATTATCAATATATTAAAACTTTTTTTAATTAAAGTTCTGCTAAATTGCATTCTTATTACAACACCCTCTTTGCATTTCGAATCGTCTCTAAAAACTATTATTAAACGTGTATTTTGACATTTAATAACAAATAAATAAACATCAAATTGTTATTAATATTTTTACCCTGACTTAGAAGAACAATAACTCCAAAACAGGTTTTGGCGAAGTATCAATGACTGCAATGTGTCACCCAAAGTCATTCCACATAATCCATATAATGATGAAACAATTATAAAATATATTCTATATACTTATCAGTGGCGGTCCGTGCATTTGCGAGTGACGCCTTCAGCGAAAACTATTTTATGGCTATAAAACCTCCAATGCAGCTACAGCTGCGAAACACATAAAAAAATCATCAATAATATCCTTGTACAATTGAAATTTTATTTGGGAATATAGCCATATTTTTTAACTGTACACAATATCCATCGTGTTTTCTTTCCTCCTTCTTTTCTATCGCCATTGAAGCTAATGCTGAAAGTCGTGCCTGTCCTTTCGCATTTCTGGCATACATTATCATTCGATTTAGCAAAAAAAACAAACAAAAACACTCTACTTAATTCTTCCCAAAAATGTACACGGAATCTCTTGACAATTTTGAGATAAATTGTTGCAAGTGTGGCGGACCCAACATTCCTATGTGGAGTTTTCATATTCAAGCTTGTGTGGGTATATTCTGGTTTACTCCCACATCACAAAAACACGCTTAGTCGATTATTCAACGATTGAATGTGTGTGCGCTTTCTTTCTTTCATTCACACCGACCAAAATAAAAAAAAAGCTTACAGCACCTGGTATTCCCAGGCGGACTCCCATCCAAGTACTAACCAGGCCCGACCCTGCTTAGTTTCCGAGATCGGACGAGATCGGGCGTGTTCAGGGTAGTATGGCCGTAGGCCGAAGGAACACCAGAAAAATACTTATTTAAAAGTTTAAAGACCCAATTTGACATAGTATAATCCTGCATGTATAGAGCAATATATATTATAGAGCATTCGCCAAAGTATGGCTGTTTACCAACAGGGAAAGGAACTATTAAAAAAATATGTTTCGATTATGTGTCACCCAAAGTTTATATTCATCATTATATGGATTTTGTGGAATGACTTTGGTGACACATTGCAGTCATTGATAATTCGCCAAAACCTGTATTGGAGTTATAGTTCTTCTAAGAAAAGGTAAAAATATTGATAAGAATTAGAGGTTTATTTATTTGTCATTAAATGTCAAAATACACGTTTAATAGTAGTTTTAAGGATGATTCGAAATGCAAAGAGGGTGCTGTAATAAGAATGCAATTTAGCAGAATTTTATTTTATTTTATTTTTTTTAATTGATAATAACATCATCTGGCAATACTGGAACACAGGACCAGTTTCCCCCTTAATATACATTTGTACATACTAATAATATTTTTCATAGTAATTAGAATGATATAATAAGTACAAATTTGAATTGAAATGTTACCTGCCAATCTGATTTTTAAGTAAATAGAACTGATTGGCAAGGGGAAGGTTCCACCGAGATTTGAACTCGGATCGCTGGATTCAGAGTCCAGAGTGCTAACCATTACACCATGGAACCGACAGTGTTCAGTGGAAGTATGCTGTCAATTTTGGCGGGCTAGATTAAAAGGCCTAGCAGGTCGGATCTGGCCCGCGGGCCGTAGTTTGCGCAATAGAACTCGGTGGATATGTTGGGGTCGGAGAGTGTCATTCCGATCTGGCAACCCAGTGTGCGTCATTCCGTCATGGCGGCCTGCATGGCTCTTCGTTGTTATTCTCTTTGCGGAAATATTGGTGCTTATTTATCGGCGATTCCACGACCGATAAAACTTACTTGTGTACAAATGAGTAAACAAAATGGTTTGCAGCCCAACGCTAGTTATGTGACCCGAAGGACAGACAACGAACAGGTTAGTCGCCAGTCATTTCAGTGCATTCAACTCCCGAACGCAACAAAATTAGCATATCCTCCCTCCTTAAAATTTAACCTAAGCCCCCCATGTTAATTTTATTTGACTAAACACAATTATATGATATTAATACTACCATGACGGTGTAAGAGTGCATGATGCCAATACCACTGCCTCAACTTTTTTTGTCATTTTTGTCCCAGGATGCCCAAGTATACATTCCAGTAGGTAAATATTATTTTCCACAAAACCTGGATATTTCTTCCTGACTTTTTAAAATTATTATTAACACTTTCTTCTCTTTAGATCGCCTTAGTGTGTCGTATAGTAGAAGCAGTGGTCCTGGTGGTCAACATGTCAATAAAGGTACTTAAAAAGTCGAAGCAAGATCAACGGGATTCTTTGTGTTCTAAATTGACAATATACATTTCATCTCACAGCCAACACAAAAACAGAGATCAGATTCCATGTGTTAACTGCAGAATGGATTACAGAAGACGTGCGACAAAAAATCTTGGAAAAGGTTAGTTTATAAACTTTCTAGAGCTGCCAACCTCCGTCAAGCCCATTTCAAGAGTACCCTTGTCCCAGTTTTCCCGGAGTGGATGCGATTCATATAAATATGATATAAAATTTAATGTAGGACAGAAATGATAATGATAGGATTTGTTTCAAAACAAAAATAATATTTAATAATACTTATATTTCCTTATTAAAAAAAAACGTAAATGTGTCAGATGTGTCTTTTCATTTTGAAGCATTTAACCAATCACATTTCAGCTATTATTTGTTGCCAGGGTCAGAAATCTGTCCATTGTTTCGGGAGGTTGTCCAGAGTTTGTGTTACTTATCAAAGTAAACTCCAGAAATTCCGAAGTTGGCAGCTCTCACTTTCTCAACTGAGTCCTTGCTAATATTTTTGTATCAGTTATGAACCTGTTAGTAAGATGAGATTGAACAACATGCCTGCTTTCCGATGCAGAACAAAAACCGAATCAACAAAGCTGGTGAATTGTTGGTAACCTCTGAGCTGAGCAGGAGCCAGCACAGAAACTTCACTGACTGCATACAAAAAATTTCAACCATAATTGCTGAAGCTAGCGAGAAGCCACACGAAGCCACACCAGAAGATATTGCACTCAGAAAAGCCAGGTATTTATTTATTCCAAGTTATTAACACCACAGAAAAATTTGAGTTTTAGGTCACTATGTGTGGAATATGGTCGATATTGTGGGGGAGAATCCATCATATATACAGTGACCTCCATAATGGTGAATGTGTTCTTAATATTGGCTACAGTCTAAATCAGGGGTGTCAAACTCCCTTTGGTCTGCGGGCCGAATACAGCTTTATTTGAGATCAAGCGGGCCGGACCAGTAAACTCATTGCAAAATGACATAGAACTAACAATAAGCCCACTTTTTTCCTTTGTATTAGTCACTAATACTAATAATTAGTGCAAAGAATGAGTAAATTATCAAAATGTTTATTAACAGAATTTTCCTTTTACATTATGAACAATACATTATGAACAAGAGAATAACATAAGAACATAAACAAATGTCAATTCATGTTGTCTGCACGTACTAAAACACTGCGCCGCCCCGAGGATAATACAAGAACTACAAATTTTAAAGAAAATTCATATTTTTTTTATACAATGCAGCTTTCTTCCCCGGGCCGTACCAAACCACCAGACGGGCCGGATCCGGCCCGCGGGCCGTATGTTTGACACCGCTGGTCTAAATACAACAAATGTGTGATTTTGCTTCCGCTTTTCATTTGACAACTGCATATACGTTTAAAAGCTACCAAATACCATATTTTCCGCACAATAAGGCACCGGATTATCAATAGGGTTAGGGTTAGGGTCCATCTTGAGATTTTTTTCATATCCTACAAAGTGCACTAGATTGATTATAAGACAGTAATAGCTGAGGTTTAATACAGCAGAGTGGCGCAGCGGAAGCGTGCTGGGCCCATAACCCAGAGGTCGATGGATCGAAACCATCCTCTGCTATTTTTATTTATGCATTGTCGCTGTAGGTAAGAATTTTTTTTGAACACAAAATAGTTGACGCAAATAAATGTAAAAATAGTATTAATAGAAAATTACACAAACATGTCTAAACATACATATATATATATATATATATATATATATATATATATATATATATATATATATATATATATATATATATATATATATATATATATATATATATATATATATATATATATATATATATATATATATATATATATATATATATATATATATATATATATATATATATATATATATATATATATATATATATATATATATATATATATATATATATATATATATATATATATATATATATATATATATATATATATATATATATATATATATATATATATATATATATATATATATATATATATATATATATATATATATATATATATATATATATATATATATATATATATATATATATATATACATACACACACACACGTGTGTGGATAAATATGTGTATGTTTAGACATGTTTGTGTAATTTTCTATAATACTATTTTTACATTTATTTCCGTCAACTATTTTGTGTTCCAAAAAATTTATTTCCTACAGCGACAATGCCAAAATAAAAATAGCAGAGAATGGTTTCGATCCATTGACCTCTGGG
>NC_135525.1:3015776-3045776 GCF_051989575.1 Stigmatopora nigra | reverse complement strand
GTACTGCTTAACCTCAGGAGTGTCGTAGGGGGTGCTGGAGCTTAAGCCAGTCGACCCTGAACGGAGATGAACACATTTTCATGCTCACACTCACACCGAGGGAATATTTAGTGTTCAATCAGCCTCTTATGCATGTTTTTGGGATGTGGGAGGAAATCGGAGTACGTGGAAAAACACATGCAGGCCCGGGGAGACCATGCAAATGGTGGGGACAGGACAGAATGGGGATTGACGACTTTAATGGTGTAGTATTCAAATTTTTATCATGTAAAATTATGACTGTGATTTTGTAATACAACAAGTTTAATGTCAAGATTTTATCATAGTAGTTTAATCTTGCAATTTTACAGTGGCTTGATTCTCTAACGTCAGGATGTGTTTTACCATAATTTTGTGACTTTTTGTTGTAGTATTACAATTAGCATATTTTCTCGCATATCAGCCGGCCCCTGATTCATAATTTCCACCTCCATATTCATGGGTTTAATAGGGAGCACAAATGTGTTATTTTGAAGAGAAAATTTAAAGAAAAATCATCGCACGTGGTATTTCTGAGATACTGAATGAATCAAAAGCATATTATTATGGTCAATATTAACAATAAGGAAGTTAATAATTCATCCAGTAATGGTTGATTTCTCAGTGCAAAACAGAAAATAACCAACAAATAGTAAATGTCAATTTGCCGACATCTACTGGTAAAAAGGAATATAGCAACGGTGTAAATCTTGTGTTCATATAATTATAAGCCATACCCATGATACAGTCACCATTTTTTCGAGTTACAAATATGGCTTATACACGAGAAAATACTGTAATAACTTTATTCGGAGAGTATGTATTTGATCTTTGTACTTTAATCTCGTAATATTGTGACTTTATTCTCAAAGTCCTACTTTCCCCCTCTTTTTTGGCCCTAATAAGCTGCCATAATATATAATGTACTCAAATTTAGTACATAGTCTAGTAACTAAACATCGAATTATTATGTAGATGATACATTTCTAGAAACATTTTTTGAGGTAAATAATTACTGCGAGCAAACGCAGCGGCGTGCATGGACTATTCCTAACATCACAGTTATGCGGTTTTGATTTATAATCTTGGCTCCCTCCTGTTTTTGGGTCTACATTTTGTTGCATTTGTCCATCCTCCAAAGGGTTCGGGGGATTGGTGGAGCCTAACCCAGCTGACTTCAGGCAAAAGGCACACTACACCCTAGAGTCTAGGATGTCAAACATACGGCCTGCGGGCCGGATGCGGCCCGTCTGGTGGTTTGGTACGGCCCGGGGGAAGAAAGCTGCATTGTATAAAAAAATATATGAATTTTCTTTAAAATTTGTAGTTCTTGTATTATCCGCTAGGGGCAGTGTTTTAGTACGTGCAGACAACATGAAAGCAACACTGCGGCGGAACTAGGACCACCTTGACCTGGTAAAAGGTTGTTCATAATATATTGTTCATAATGTAAAAGGAAAATTCTGTTAATAAACATTTTGATAATTTACTCATTCTTTGCACTAATTATTAGTATTAGTGACTAATACGAAGGAAAAAGTGGGCTTATTGTTAGTTCTATGTAATTTTGCAATGAGTTTAGTGGTCCGGCCCACTTGATCTCAAATTAAGCTGTATTCGGCCCGCAGACCAAAGGGAGTTTGACACCCCTGCAGACTGATCGCCAGTCAGCCATAGGGCATGCAGAGAAACAATTGACTATACGCACTCACAATCATGCCACCACCAGTTGGAATCGAGCCAGCACCTGCCCGCACTGAAGTCAGGAGAGTGAACCTCTACACCACGTGGTGGCCCCATTCCAAAAACATGCGTGTTTAATTCAAGACTGAATTGAATTGTCCAGATGTGATGTATAATTCTGAGTTTGACTGGTTGTCTGTGCCAAGTGGCTGATGTATTCACCATCCAAAGTACAGTAATCCCTCGAATATCACGGTTAATGTAGACTTGCCATAAACGAAAAACAACGACGTCGGCTCACCCCTATTACATACCTGTCAACTTCTGCCGATAACTGCCCTTATAAATGATTATGATTCCCCGTACAAAACCCCCCAAAAATCTTACAAACACCGTACAAACCCCAAAAAACCTTGCAAACAGTTTGTAAGTTTTTTTGGGGGGTTTATACGGGGAATCATAATCATTTATAAGGGAAGTTATCGGCAGAGGTTGACAGGTATGCTATTATAACTACTTTTTTTTAATATTAACTTCAGTGTTAAGTCCTGGTAGCAAGTCGAAGACAGGGGAGTGGCTTCCGCTTGCGAGTTTCAGGGTGTTTTTTCAATTTTTGATGAAAATAATAACAAAATAATAATTAAAAACAAAAATATCCCCCTGATAAAAAAATCTGCGATGTAGTGAAGTAGTGATAGTTGAAGTCGCAATATTCGAGGCATTACTGTATAACTTAGGTTTTGCCCTCATTCATTCCTCTTCTGAACCATTTTATAGACTCCTGGAGGGTGCTTGAGCCTATCCCAGCTGACTTTCGGGCACCAGGCGTGGAACACCCTCAATTTTTGGACAGCCAGTCGCAGGGCACAAGGAGAAGGACAGCCATTCACACCCACACTCATAGCTAGGGGCTATTTAAAGTGTCCAACCAGCCTATATGCATGTTTTTGGCATGTGGGAGGAAAGCGGAGTACCCGGAGGAAACCCACCAGGCCCGGGGAGAGCATGTAAACTCCACAAAGCGAGGGCTGACCTGGGATCGAACCCTCGAACCGGGCTGCCTACATTCGCCCTAATTGAGCTAAATACTAAACATTGATATTGTACTACAAATGTCCTTTAGGTCTAGACATGTCACTATTTACTAGATTTGTTAGATTTGCTAGATTTACTGGATTTTGTAGATTTAGTAGCTTTAATATCCATTTTAGTCTTCTGGATACGAGAGAATATCTCCTTGAAGAGAGCCTTGTACTCTGGAGTGTTTTGTCCCAAACGCTTATCTACAGCCTCCACTTGCTTGCCGATCATTTCTATAGCCTCGGGTGTGGAGGGCGACTGAGTGGGTGTAGGTGGAAGTGCAGGTGCGTAGCCCATTGCACAGTCTTTCATGGAAGGATCTCGGGAGACAGGTCGGGATGTCTGGACGCCGGCGTGGCAAAGGCTTTCCTCGTGACGCCTGCATTTTCCTAGGAGCTCTTCATATTTTTCCAGTAAAGCATGATACTGTTCGTCCACCTCTCTGAGGATGGACATCCCTCTCTTCCGTACGCTGTTGGCGTGAAGGGCATAGCTCCCTCTCCTATGGCCCGATGCATCCCGAGCTATGATGGCATTGAGTGCAGTGTCGCTACAGCTTTTTCTCACAGGATTTGACTCCGGAAGCGCTTCGCCGTTCACGCCAGGGCCGCCCGTCATCTTTTCTCTTACTCCTCCTCCTATATCGCCAATCTCTCCGTCCAGGAAGGTGTCGGTCTCTGGGGTGCTATTGAGGACAGTTTGGGTCAGGGTTACACCGTCGTCTTCGTTTCCAAGAATGAAAGTTCGGGTACGGCGTAGCTGTTGAAGTTCCTGCAGCTCCACTTCTAATTCCTGTACCCTCGCTTGGCAATTCTCTGCATCCTTGGATGGAAATCACATTGTATGACAATGGCGTAATAATAGAAAAATAACCATATTGCAATTGTGACAAATATCATATAATTAATTAACTTTTAAAGGACACTTGTTTACGGAAGCTTATTGCATTCACCTTAAAAAAAAATCAAAAGCCCTGTCCGTTTTTCACATTTTGGGGTGTTTTTTTTTATTAAATATTTTTGAAACCTCCGTTTTTCAAATTAAATACGTTTTATATGGTTGTTTTTTTAAATCATTTTTTTTCTTCCTTGATATTCAATGTTTTTTCCTCGGGTTGTTTTTTTAATTATTTTTTTTCTTTGTTTTTTCAAATTAATGAATTTTTGGCCTTGTTTTTGGAATTAATTATTTTTCAAAACTCTGTTTTTCAAATTAAGTGATTTTTGGATTTTTTTTCCTCTTCATTTTTCAAATTAATATTTTTTTGGGTTTGTTTTTTGAATTAATTCTTGTTCCTCAGCCTAGCTGCATAGGGAAAAAATAATTCAAAAAACAGGCAGTGTTATCGAGACACCTGTAAATCTCGCGGGACTGTGCTCCCCAAATTCTAGACAACGAGACCCGAGGTCGCGTAGCAAGCTTTAGTATTTACATATGGGGTTGAGACAGTACGAGATATCCCCGCCATTAGGTCACAATAACGACTAATACACGTACAAGTTTCCTGTAGTCCTGAATATCCGGAAAAAAACGCAGTTCACGCGAGACTTCCAAGTATCTTGATAAGTGCGCATTTTTGTTTTTGTTTAAAACAAATTTCAGAGGCCAGGCTCAGGGAAAAAATAATAATAATTAGAAAAACGAATGTGATCCATTCATATCTGCTAAATGTTACAGTTTGCCCAAGAATAGCTGAACAGATTTAGCTTTGTCATGCATACAAGATGATGCAGTTTAAATCCATCCAAGCTGGTTGCGTTGTGAATCCAAAGATGACCAGTTGAATTAATAAATATAAATACTGAGCCCCTATGGCGTACAACTGAGAACCCGTCTAAAATCTAGTGAAACTTCCAAATAATGCGATAACTGCGCACATTAGTTTATCAAATTATATATTTTTTTCCCTGAGCCTGGCCTCTGGCGGAAAAAAAATTAAAACCAAATACGAACGATGTATCAAGTCGTCTAGCCAGTCAGAGCACGTTTAACTACGGTAAGATGGCGGTGCCCTGAGCGAGCAATGGCAGGCATTTCATTCATAGACGTCGAAATTAATATTGTTGAGTGTTTTATCTGTTTATCTTTTCTCTATTTTGAATGAAATTACCGTATCGGCCACATTGTCTTGCGTTATGCCGTTTTGACTTTGTCACTTTGCAGTTTAGTGCATATCAATCTAATTTGTGCGCATATAAGCCGTACTCTGGATTCAGTCATCATTTTTTTGAGCGACCACAATATGCTAATACGGTAATTTCCACAAAAAATTAGTTTTCCTTTCTTAGAAATGATTGTTTCTATTATTGTCTTAAAATCCTAGAAATAGTATAACAATCACCTGAACACGTGTTTGCAGGCGCGAGAAGTCTGCAAGCAGGAGGTTGCATTCTTTCTCCACGCCCTCTCGGCGTCCCCGCTCCGTCCTGACAGCTGCTCGCAGAGCCGACACTGCCTCTCTCAGGTGTTGGCTATCCTCTTCAAATGGCTGATGCTTCGGCTCCAAAGTAAAGCTTTCAGCCCGTCCCACCACAAACTCATCCTCGTACCTGACAAACATGAAAATAGCCATTAAAAGTGAGATAGTCAGTGGCAGGGCGTCAGAACCTCCAAGAACTTATCTGCTGGCCTAAGAAATATCTGAATCATAAATTATATTTTGTCCATCAATACTTATTAAATAATTTCAAATTGTCTGTTAGCTTCCTTTCATTGATTTCCCCCTGGTTGCACTGCTTCCAGATGTGTATTTTCATATTGAAACATTTAACCAATTACATTTCAGCCATTATTTGTTGCCAGGGTCAGAAATCTGCCTCAATGCCTTCACAATCAGTTCTGCAGGCTCTGCTGCATTAAACAAGTGTCAATAAGACTGTTGCTTTAACCAATCAGATTTCGAGTTGGCAACACCACGATGCTTTCTCGCAGGCGTAGGGATACGTCATTGCCTTTTCGCAGGCGTAGAGATACGTCATTGCCTTCTCGCAGGCGTAGGGATACGTCATTGCCTTCTCGCAGGCGTAGGGATACGTCATTGCCTTCTCGCATGCGTAGGGAAACAAGCATGGTAGGTTGATTGGACACCCTGAATTGCATCTAGGTATGGTTATGAATGTATGGTTGTCCGTCTCCTTGTGCCCTGCGATCGGCTGGGCACTGATTCAACTCTAATGAGGATAAAGCGGTTCAGAAAATGTGATGAGTAAGATTAGAACTTATTTTTAAGTGTGTGTATAGTCATCTAAGTTTATTTAAGTTAAATTTAAAGTTTATGTTACGAGCGCGAAAATATTTAATTACTTATTACTAAAACAACAAACAACCATAAAAATAATTAATCAATAAATAAGTAATTTTATATATATATATATATATATATATATATATATATATATATATATATATATATATATATATATATATATATATATATATATATATATATTTGGATACTAACAATAAAAAAAAAAACGTGATGTACTTAAACTGCGAATGTTGAAGACACAAAGTGAAGTATGACAGTATTAAAACTTGCTTGTAAAGTCATATTCTCTATTCTCCCATTTATCTAGGTCAGTATTTCACCCCCAGACCAGATAAGTAAATAGTCGGAATCTGGACTTTAATTAGAAATATAATAATTTAGTTATTAGTCTTCAATCCTTTTCATCAAGACATAACATGGGTTTACCTAACCAAACCCCCATCTCTAATGGAACAGATGTAGAACCCTTTTTTCAAAAAGCATACCTGGGCGCGGTACAAAGTTCTTTGAGACAGGGGAAGGAGTGGATAGTCTTTCGCCGTTCCCTCTTCTCCCTCTTGACTCTCAGCTGTTCCACCGAACGTAACTGTTCCACCTTTCTTGAGAGGTTTTCCACTTGATTCTGTAAAGCTTCGATGGTGCCTGTTAAACTGACACAAAAGGCGGGATGTTTTTGTTGAAACCAGATGTTGGTACATTGCCTTTTTCTTTATTTACCTTTCTATCTTTTGCTGTGAGGACTTGCTGTCCATCACAAGTGTTTGGTTGGTGTGTTCAAGCTCTCTTGCAGTACCATCTAGCTGCTCATACACTTTGGCGTGCTGTTCATTCATGTCACGGAGGACGTCAAGCTGTTTTGACAGGTACTGCATGATAAACACAAAGATGTATTTAAATTATTAATTATAAATATTGTTATTATTATCAAATCGGTGTATTATGAAACCAACTGGCTTTCCCAGTAACTACTATTATAATGACCATCCGCAAAATTCAAATATGTAATGGACCCAAGTCGGTACAATGTAATTTAAACACTAATAAATGAATTCAGAGCATTCATTCCTTTTTACATATATTTTTTTTAAAAGCATCGGATTTTTATTTTTGCTTAAAGAAAATTATCTAGTGATTTTGGTGTTTTGATAATATAGTAATACCTTGACACACGAGTGCCCCAAGATATGAGCAATTTGAGATACGAGTAAAATCTTGAACAAATATTTATCTTGAGATACGGAACACATTTTTATATACGAGCATACACCGGACGCGAGAAGTTGCTCATAAGAACATCATGGGCACCGTCTTTCTGGTCGCAACTCCCCTGTGTAATGTCTCTATGAGCACTGGGTAAGGCGTTGCATTGAGTTCTTTTTTTTCCGTTAGACAGTGGGAATGGCGGAGCAATCGCAAGGAGTATATACTTTGAGAGGAGTACATACTACTTCTCGTTGGCAAGTGGTCGTGCGTTATCCTATTGTGAGGACATTTGTGTGCATCATTTTCGGAATATTTTGAAGGGAAGACAAAATCAAACAACCCTCGATAGGTTCCTTTTAAAAATTGAAGCTGAAAGTCAGGGTGGAGGCGGGACAAATAGTGCCAAACCAAGAGAAGAAAGTGAAAACATTTTTAAACAAAATTGGAATTGAGTTTAGTGTAAGTTTAGTTCAAACTTATTTTTGACTGTGTCTGTATTGTAATCCAAGTTCATTTAAATTTGTTTATTTTTTTTAATGTTACGAGCATGTTGCCGTGCAAAAATTCTCTCTTTCAACCGCTTGCACCTCTGATGCATCACGACTCCAAAAACGTTTTGGTATCTGCCATTTGCTTTTGGGCTGTGGCAATCAGACAGAGGAAATCACAAAGGCTCTCACGAGAATGGGTGATAATGTGTGAGGCTTTATTTTCAAAATACACCGGAAGTTTTATTTTATGAGTGTTAGAAAGAATGTATTGTGTCAAATTCACGTGGTCAGACCACACGGTCTGGAAAAATTGACTTCTGTGTCAACCCTATGATTACATCTACCACATCGTTGATGTTTTGCAATTGGTAAAATTTGTCAGATTGATTAGTATGCTAGAGAATATCTACGACGTCATGAACGAGCCAAACTGGTCAAAGTTGAAAATGCTGATGCTGAAAGGCACATACAGAGTCTGGAGTAACATGCTGCCATTCAATCTTTCAGCAAAACAACGATAAATCACATTCTACATGTGCTAAAACAGTGTTGTTGTAATAAAGGACTGGCGTCAGTACCTGTCTCCCATAGAAAATGTGTGGAGCGTAATATATGACAATGGAAACCCAGGACTGTGTGTTAACATTTAGTGACCTTAGATTCTCGGAGGTTGTCTGTATGCCCAGACATGAAAAATTAAAAGAAAAAGTGTTTAACAAGTCTAGGGAACATTTTGGAGGCTATCAAACCTACCCAACCTGCCATTGACTTTACCATTGGAGTCACAAAGCTTGACCGAGTAGCAACCGTATCTAAGTGGGTCAGAGTTTTTTCCAAAGGTCAATTAAGGTTGTAACAGACAGATTAAGATGGGCGTTATTTTTATGCCTCGGTATAAAGAAAAATTGAAGGGTGACTTTATGAGGGACGGAGGAGGAGGCAGAGTTGGCAATGACATGTTTCTCCTACCTCAATCTCTTGCACTTGCTCTTCGTTGGTTATGTACATCTGTTGAAGGGAATCCTCCAGCTCCTTGTTCCTCTCCAGCAAGGTCTTTCCCAATTCTGCAGCCAGGTGGAGGTCTAGAAATGGGAAATATTATGAAGGGAAAAAATTGAATAAATAATGTACCCATAGAGAAAAGGGAGACAGATGATTACGATCCTAAGTCTCAGACTCTTCTGGCAAGGCGGGCATTTTTATTTTCTCTTTGATATTTACGCTAATTGGGACCTGATGCAAAGAATAATCAACAGTGTTCCCTCGCTTATCGCGGTTAATGGGGACCGGGACCACCCGCGATAAGTGAATTTCCGCGAAGTAGGGATACCCCTTAAAAAATGCTTAATTTGAATTTAATTCAATTTTTTAACCCCCCTGTATACAGTACAGGTACACCATATAGAATACTGGTAGAGAGAGTGAAATTCATGTTATAACAAAAAAAAAAACTGTAAAATATGTTGTTTCAATGTAATATTTGTATGTTTTTTCCCCCAAAAAATCTGCGGAGCTCTGAGTCCGCGATAGGTGAACCGCGAAGTAGCGAAGGAACAGTGTAATAACATGATGTAGTTTCTGAGAAAAATGATGTCCACATCATAAGTGGACGCCAGGCCCTTGTAGTCCAAAATTTAACATTGTAGTCTTTGACAACCAAAGATGTGATATCCACACATGTCATAAGAGGTTAAGGAAGCACTGAAGATTAAAATGATGAACAGTTGTATATGATGATCTAAGACCACAACCGTAGAGCCAAGACCAGAAAAGACACCTAGAAAAAACACTATTCATTCGTTCAACTTGTCAATTGTCCTTAGGTTGCAGGGAGGAAGAAGTCAGGTAATTGGAGAGGCAAAAAAGGAAGCAGACAAATCAATACTAATAATTTCATTAGAAAACAGAATCAATATTTGCCAAACACAACTGCATGTGTGTTCTAAAAAAGCCTGAAGCCTTAGTCGGTTGAGTTCAAAAGATTAACATTTTGTATCACGCTTAAAGTAATCCTGTCCTGTCTTTGTTTTTAAATAGATAGTTAGTGTCCAATTAAAAATAATTATAGTTGTATCTATTGAAGTAATTATTTTAATATCGTTAAAGGTGCTGTAAAGTCCAAGTAAAAATAAACAAAGTGCTGGATTGGGTGAAAGTAAAGACTGTTTAACAACCCTGACAAATTTGTATAATTTAAAAAAAAGGGATGCGTACAGGAAAAACGGATTTAAAGGGGACAATGCAAAAAGATTGGAAGTAGATATTTGAAACAAAGTGGATATCAAGCTTTAGAACCCTCTCAGTCGATGTGAACTAACATCCATTCTCAGCTGGTAAAATGGTCAACTAGACAAACAATGGCTCCTTGGATTTCCAGTATACACTAGAAAAAAACAATAGGCCAAACAAAGCCGCGTGCTAATGGTATGTCTTACATGCTGTTTTATTCCAGTTGTACCCAGAGAAGCTACAAGAAGGAATTCCGCTAGATTCCTCCATTCCAAATGGTGTCTGGTACAATTTAACATAGTTCTTGATTCATTTTCAATCATAAGCCAATGACTTTAAAGACTAATGAAATGTTTACAATCAATTTGTAGTACAACTATAAACAAATGTAAACTATACAAACAATAAAAAATAACGATGTAGCCAAACACAATAAAATGTTCACTTTTAAAATTGTATTTTTTTTCAATCAAGCTGCTGCCATCATGAAAACAGCACTATGTTTGTAGTGTGCAGTTGTCAGTCTAAATTTAAAGGAAATTATTAATTTTTATTCATTCATTTTCTGAACTGCTTTATCAGTAAGATAAAGTTCCGTTTTGCAGTAAGAAAACAACACTTACTGGATGAATTACTAACTTCCTTATGATATTAACCCTAATAATGTGCTTTTGATTTATACAGATAAACCACGTGTGAGGATTTTTCTTAAGATTTTCCCTTCAAAGTAACATTTGTACTCCCTATTAAACCCATGAATATGGAGGTGAAAATTGTGAATCAGGGGGCGGTTTAGACACGACAAATTCTAAAATTCAATGATTTTAAGGGTGCGGCTAATATGCGGGGCGGTTTATATGCAAATAAATACGGTAGTGGTATATGTAGTAATATGTAGTAATGTAGTAGGGCCGATATTTGGACGTTTGGCTTATGTTGGTATCTCCCTTTATTGAATCTGGCCGTCTGATACGACAAAATCAATTTAAATGTGGTTTATTTTGGCTCAGATGGAATGTTGTTTTTCTCTCATTGAGCCACAAGTCAAGTAAACACTAGTAAATGGCTAGCTAGTCGAGGCAAATCCAGGTCTGCGTCATTTTTCATCAAGTCCGAGTCGAGTTGCGACTCATCAAACTCGAGTTGAGTCAAGCCCGAGTCCTTATAACTCCGGTTCAATTGTCTGCCACTTCATACTAACCACATATAACACAGAAATATACTCTTTTAGCCATGTTGAAACGAAAAAAATGCAATGTAATACTTGGCAGATGTTCAAATGCATTGTTTTGAAAATAAACATTGACAACTTTTAAGCCTTTATTATAGGACTTGATGAGATGAGCAACATCAACACTCTAGATCTAATGTCGTCTCATTTTCCTCATTAGGGTCGTGGGGGGTGCTGGAGACTATCTCAGGTGACTCCGGGCCAGAGGCGGGGGACACCGCGAGTCGGTGGCCAGGCAATCGCAGGGCACAAGGCAAACCAACCCAGAGCAAACCAACGCAAGCCCAGGAGAACATGCAAGCTCACATTGATTTTTAATGTTACAAAAATGGTCGCCTGTGCATAATTAGATTCCTCCTAATTGCCCCTAGAGCACAGGTGTCAAAGTGGCGGCCCGCGGGGCAAATGTGGCCCACCGCATCATTTTGTGTGGCCCGAGAAAGTAAATGTTGAGTGCAAACTTTCTGTTTTATGATGAAGTTCAAATCAAGATTGTAGATTATTTCCTGTGTTTCCTCATTTTAAATCAATAATTGCAAACAAATTGTACTAATTTGAATGTCCACAAATGATCTATCCATTAGCACGATCGAGAAAGCTATCAATTTATTAATCAATTAATTTTGACAGCCTAGTTGGAAGACATAACGGCTTTCCGGATGTAATTGAAACTACCACATGGCCCGCAACAAAAAAAAAATGAGTTTGACACCCCTGCTCTAGAGGCAACAAGATGAAGCAAATTTCAATACGAAACTCCACATTACACTTTTTCATAGTAGTATATTTATTTGTCATTCATTCATTCTTTTTCTGAACTGCTTTATCCCCACTAAGGTCGCCGGGGGTGCTGGAGCCTATCCCAGCTGACTTCAGGCCAGAGGCAGAGGGAAACCTTGAATTGGTGGCCAGCCAATCAGAGCGCAAGAGGAGACAAAAACAACCACTGTCACACTCATAGCTTGGAGCAATTTAGAGTGTCCAAGCAGCCTACAATACACGTTTTTTTGGGAATATGTGAGGAAACCCACACAAACCCAGTGAGAACCAGGATTTGAACCCAGGACCCCAGAGCTGTGAGGTCGACGCGCTAACCACTCACCGCACTGGGCCGTCCATCACTAAAAATGACACAGCAAAAAAGTTCTATTTTAGGCGGAGCTTTGTTATATAGGTACTAAGAAGTCAAAGCCCTTCCTGCTAGGATGCTGCATCCAAAGTTGTCTTACCCTGCTCGAGGTCCCGTTGATCATACCAAGGCTCTTCCTCCTCAGTAACAAATTCGTCCATTGTGCCTGAGCTTGGGGGGAAGAGCACGTTCGAAACAATAGATACTTAGACGAGATGCTTGTAGTTCCTAGAAGGAATAACGCGGAGCTGCCTGGTAATATTGTGTGTAGATGTTCGCAATATTTTTTTGCTCTCCTCGGCATTTCCCCCGTCACTCCCTGCTTTCCTGTCTCCCACTCATCTCCCGAAGCCCACCCCGACTGCTGCTGCAGAGACGTGGCAGGGATGTTGCAAGAGCACTTCCTGTCAATGCGGTTAGGCCAGCCTCCACTTAAAAAATAAATGTTAATACCATCCTTTTTAAATATACTCTTATACTTTTTTTTATTACAGTAAGGCACATCAAACGGTCTACGAGAGTCAATTTTCAAAATAAAAGCATACAAAAATATTTGGATGTATGGATTTTAAATAATTAATATAAAATGTAATTTTTTTCGGCTTTAAAATATTTTTCGTTTGTTTTTGTTTTTATGAACCGCTTTATCCTCATTAGGGTCGCGAGCCTATCCCAACTGACTTCAGACTAGAGGCTGGACAGACCCTGAATTGGTGGGTAGCCAATGAAGGAGAAAAACAAACATTTAAGCTCATACCTGGGTCAATTTAGATTGTCCAATAAACCTACGATGCATGTCTTTGGAATGTGGGAGGAAACCAGAGTACCTGGATAAAACCCACACAGAACTAGGGAGAACATGCAAACTCCACACAGGTGGACCAACCTCGATTTGAACCCAGGACCCTCGTGAGGCCGACGCGCTGACCACTCAACTACCGGGCCACCCGAATTTAAATAATGTATATATAATTAGAATATTTAAATTTGGTTTAAAGTTATTTATGATTCATATTATTTTTCAAGGGTAGCCCGGGAGCACAGGTGATTAGCAGCTCTGGGATCCTGGATTCAAATCCACGTCACGTCCGCCTGTGTGGAGTTTGCATGTTTTCCCTGGGCCTGCGTGGGTTTCCTACAGGCATTCCGGTTTCCTCCCACATTCCAAAAACATGCAGCGTAGGCTGATTGGACACTTTAAATTGCCTCGACTTGTGAGTGTGAGCTTGAATGGTTGTTTGTCTCCTTGTACCCTGCGATTGGCTGGCCATCAATTCAGGGTGTCACCTGCCTCTGGCCCAAAGTGAGCTGGGATAGGCTCCAGCACCCCCGTGACCCTAATGAGGATAAAGCGGTTCAGAAAATGAGATTATTTTTAAATTCTAGAGCTGCCCAATGGTGCAGTCCTTTTTCCGCCTGACTTCGGTGAATGCAGTATGCGTTTAGTGGTAGTATATATAAATAAATAAATACACACACACACACACACACACACACCATTAGTCAAAAATACAATGTGTTATGGAAAACAATATATTAAATTAATGCAGCTTCAAAAACGTGAGGTCAATATATATATATATATATATATATATATATATATATATATATATATATATATATATATATATATATATATATATATATATATATTGACCTCACGTTTTTGAAGCTGCATTAATTTAATATATTTAATATAAAAACGTGAGGTCAATATATATATATATATATATATATATATATATATATATATATATATATATATATATATATATATATATATATATATATATATATATATATATATATATATATATATATATATATATATATATATATATATATATATTGACCTCACGTTTTTGAAGCTGCATTAATTTAATATATTGTTTTCCATAACACATTGTATTCTTGACTAATGATCAGATTAATTGGAAACGAGTTTCCACATTCCTTTAGTTTAATAAAATGTCGCCCTCTGGTGGCATTACTAGGCGTTGTCATTTTAATACAACAACAGAAGCTAAGCGATGATACACGACAGGATGTTGTGGGAAAGCTACTAGCTTTAAACGCGGACTTCGTGCTTTTATTGTTAAATTCTCGTTATTCTTCCCACCTCAAGAGACCATATAAAGGGGGACAGGAGCAAGGAATTGCATGAAAAGCGTCCGATTGGAAACACCCAGCGTAAGCAAAACCCCACGAAAAGCAAAAATGAATGTCTTTTGTGTCAAACCGGAAGTAGTAGTACTGTTTGGTAGTTTGTTTTGAATTACATAGATAAATGATACGTTAATGCCTCACGTTATATGCACTTTAACGTGGCTAAAACCATTTTACAAATGCAAATTTCAAAGGTATATGTTTAAAGTTTGACGACCGTATTAGTGTCCTAAGCCTCTTAAATAAAATCCTTTGAAGGCTGTTATTACTCGGCATGCATTTCCTTTCGAAATGATTTTTCCCCCTTGAGTATAAGCATTTTATAAGAAAAAATGATGAGCAACGCTGTGAAGGAGTAAAACCATCTTAAACTATGGAAACGAAGTATACAGAAGAGGTCCCCTGTTGCTCTAGCAACAACAATGGGGGTCATTTGAGTCAAACTGCTAGCAGAGGACTGTTTTCCCCATTGAATCGCGGATGCTTCCCTTCCCCAACTTCCGCTCGAAGATTGACGTCACTCCGAACTCGGGATCTGACACTCGGGGGTGTTCTGAAGAAAACTAAGGTATACAAAAGGCAATCATCATCAATACTGTTGATTTTATTCAAGCCCAGGAGAACATGCAAGCTCACGTTGATTTTAATGTAACAAAAATGGTCACCTGTGCATAATAAGATTTCTCCCAATTGCCTCTAGAGCATTGGTGTCAAAGTGGCGGCCCGCGGGCCAAACGTGGCCCGCCGTATCATTTTGTGTGGCCCTAGAAAGTAAATGATGAGTGCCAACTTTCAGTTTTATGATGAAACCCATTCAGGCTTACAGTCATACCTAGTGCCAATTTAGAGTGTTCAACCAGCCTAAGATGCATGTTCATTGGATGAGTGAGGAAACCGGAGTACCCGTAGAAAACCAATGCAAGCCCGAGAGAACATGCAAGCTCACATTGATTTTTAATGTTACAAAAATGGTCACCTGTGCATAATTGGTATTCTCCTAGAGAGGCAACAAGATGAAGCAAATTTCTATAGGAAACTCCACACTTCACTTTAACATAGTAGTTTATTCATTTTTCATTCATTCTTTTTCCGCTTTATGCTCACTAGGGTTGTGGGGGGTGCTTTTTCCAAAAAACATTCATTTGTAGCCCGATTGGACACTCTAAAGCTATATGTGTGAGCGTGGTTGTTTGTCTCCTCGTGCCCTGTGATTGGCTGGCCACCAGTTCAAGGTTTACCCCGCCTCTGGCCCAAAGTGAGCTGGGATAGGCTCCAGCACCCCCCGCGACCATAGTGAGGATAAAGTGGTACATAAAATGAATGAAAAAAGTATGTACACTAATTCTGAAAATCTGGAATGATACAAATGTTATTTTTATTTTAATACTGTATGTGTTCCACTGGTACCAATCAAGCCACATGAAAAATGCAAGACAAGGTTTATAAAAGAAAAATAATTTCATCTGCATTGTCCTAACCTAATTATCCTAATCCCACAATTTCCCTTTTTCTGTTGTCACAAGAAAACCTTCGAGCCAAACGTCAACACTGTGCGGAAAAGCAAAGACGAGTGAGTGGTCGCCACAGTTTTAGATTGTAGTACGTATAATATACTGTATTTGTCATTTGTGATTATTGGCATTTACCAAGTGAATCAATCTAATTCTAGCATAAAGCAAGAGATTCAAGTGGCGACAAAACGTGAGAGAAAACAGAGAGATGACCGAAGAAGAGCAAACAGAGGCAGGAGGAAAGAAAAGCCACAAACAATCCAGTGTCACTCCATCTTTGAACAGGGTCCTGCTGAAACCCGACTGAAAACAGGTTCATATTTAATTTCAAGTACAGCCTTAGATCCTTGTTCACTGTACATAAATATTAGACAGTAATTACCATCATTTTTGGACAATAATTTGTAGGGTTGTCAAAATAAAGGTTTCTAAGTACTGATACTGAAATATTGTATCCGGATTATTAATGGATTGCAAAAGTATTACTACTCAGTAATTAGTTTTTGTACAATGGCAGATTACGAGACATTTTGTGTCATGGGGTAATTTTACTTACACTATTATTGACAGTAATGTAGGATATATTTGCTTGTTAACTTGTTAGACTTCCAATCCAATTAAAGTGGGAGGGATTTGGCAACCACCCTCCATCAATCGCACTGAAAGAATAAATAAAAATAAACAACATTTAATTTACTGTTTTTGCATTCTTAAGTATAAAAATGTGGTCATTTTTTAATAGTACCGATAGAGTTAAAAAAAATAGTACTTTGACAACAGGTCTGACTATTCCTGTTTATTACAGTCCAAAAATGAATGAATACTGTTTTTCGGAGTGAAATTCAGTACCGTATTTATTCGAGTATAACATCATGTATAACCTCATCTCGTCTAAATTTCTGAACCGCATCATCCTCATTAGGGTCGCGGAGGGTGGTGGAGCCAATTCCAGCTGTCTCAGGGCCATGGGCGGGGGACACCCTGAATCGGTGGGCAGCCGATCGCAGGGCACAAGGAGAGGGACAACCCTGCACACTCATACCCATAGTTAGGGACAATTTAGAGTGTCCAATCAACCTACCATGCATGTTTATGGAATGTGGGAGGAAACCGGAGTACCCAGAGAAAACCCACGCAGAACATGCAAACGCCACACAGGTGGACCGACCTGGACTTGAACCCATCAGCCCAGAGTTGTGACGCCGACGTGCTAATAACTCACTCCACCGGGCCACCCCCGTGTACAACCCGCACCCATAATTGGTGACTAAAATTGGTATACAGTGTTCCCTCGCCTATCACGGTTAATGGGGACCGGGACCACCCGGGGTATGACGTACATCTTTTATGCCTTTACAGTAATTTATATACATTTTTATTCTTGCAGGCTGGGTTGCTCCTGCAGGATTGTACGATGTCACCTCATCTCCTAAATTTAAACCTGTAAAGAAAGAGCACCTCCCCTCAGACGATGAAGATGAAATTTTCCGAAAACTAGAAAGAGATGATGTAAGTTAAATCTACACTAAATTCACAAGAATGTGTCCGTGTGTCTGGCAGTTTAGTTTAATTAGCAGACTGTGACTCGCTTAGTTGTCAAGCAGAAGAGCGTGTCAGGCAGTGAAAGAACACGTTATTATTTTTTAAGCGACTGGCCTTCACATAACCTCTAATGTTTTTTAGGATTAAGAATCAGTAAAAATGATTCAAAGTTTTTTTTTTGTCACTGTACAGTGTCCAGTGCAGTTCTTGTGCAGTTTAGTAGGTAATCCTGATCGCAATAAATACTGTAGGCTACATGACATGTATATTTATTAAATGGAATTGAATGCCTTTATTGTCATTATAGAAGTATAATGAGATTTAAAGATTCACCATGAAGTGCACAAATAAATAATCAATAAATAAATAAGTAGTCAACATAACTAGTAGCCAACACGAAGTGGTCACATAAATAAGTAGTCAGGTACAAACAGTGACTAAAGTGGTCAGTAGCCTATGGAATTTTAGTGCATGTACAAGTCAAGAAATTAGTCTAGATTAGGTCCCCCTTAAGTGCAGAATTCAAGTTGAGTATGCTGATGGCTCTTTAGAAGAATCTGTCCTTGATTCTGTTTGTTTTGGCTGTTATGGTCCTGTAGCACCTGTCAGAAGGCAGCAGGTTGAAGAGGTGGAACCGGCATGTGTATTGTCTTTTAGGATGCTCTTTGCCCTTCGTATGATTTGTAGATGGTGGACAGGGGAGGGGGCAGTTAGGATCTTTTGGGCTTTGTTGATCGCTCTCTGCAGTTTGGTGTTTATTTGCTCATTCCTGAGTACTCTCAGCAAATGTAACTCTGGCTGGCCACCGATTCAGTGTGTCTTCTTCCCCTGGCCCGAAGTCGGCTGGTATAGGCGCCAGCACCCTTGTGACCCTTGTGAGAGTAAGCAGCTCGGAAAAGGAATGACTCAACTTGTTTTTAAGGTTGATTTGTTTTAACTGCTAGTATTTATATAATGACATCTACAATTGTACATTCGTATTAAGCTAGCAGGCATTGTAAAAATGACATGTATTTTAGTTTTTATTGGACAATAGCATGTGTATTTTTCTTTGTTATGTGTGTTTAGCTGTCCTTTACTTCCGTGACCGGATGTTTCGTCGACGGACACTTGGTCCCCAGACGTTTCGTCGAACAGAGGTTTGGTCGCCGGATTTGCTCGCTCTCAAAATTATAATCATGAGAGAGAGTTTACTTTTGAAAGCGATCAACCAGGTAATCTCTCGCTCTTAAAATTTTAATCACGAGAGAGAGAGAACTGTCCGTCGACCAAACGTCCGTTTGACAAAACGTCCGTCGACCAAACTTCCGTCGACCAAGCCGAATCTCCGTCGACCAAACGTACGGGTACCCTTTACCTCAGTGTAGTGAACGGTCTAAAAAGCATCAACATTAGACTCTTTTTGAGGTACTGTTTTAATGCGACATGGCTGATCACCAAAGATTGATACAAATGACGGGTACCCTTTACCTCAGTGTAGTGAACGGTCTAAAAAGCATCAACATTAGACTCTTTTTGAGGTACTGTTTTAATGCGACATGGCTGATCACCAAAGATTGATACAAATGATTATTTTAATCTTTAAAATCCCCTGCTTCTTACAGAACCCTAGCTCAGTTACTTTCATTGTAGGTCTTAGAGGACTTTGTAAGTGAAATTGTGAAAAGAGAAAATGTACTTACCTATCTTACCCATCAAAAGCAATTGTCTGTTTTTTTCCCACAGTTCATTTGTGATCCTAGTTTGAAGAATGACACCAAGCTGAAACCCATCCAGTTACCCCTCTGTCAGACAAGCACAAGTAAGAAAATGTATTTTTCCTAAGGTTTAGTGAGTTATAGTCGCACCATCACCTCAGGCGGTACTTTCCTGAATTTGATATATTGGACTTTTTTTTCAGAATATAAAAATAAAAAGATGTTGACTGCTCTTAAAACCTTTTCATATTAATATGCTACACCAACTTCATACAGTACGTTGTTCTAAAGGATCAAAACAGCGAAAAATACTTTTAAAAAATAAAACTAATAATTATAAATAAATAAAAATAATCAATGATATTAAAAATGAGAAAAGTAAAAAATAAAACAATTACTCAAAGTAATAGACATTTCAATTTTTTTTGACTGGTGTGACTTATACTCAGGTGCGACTTATAGTCCAGAGTATATGGTAATTAATTAATTTGGCAGTATGTTGGTGTGAAAGTGTGATAATTATGACTTCAAATCATTGGAAAAAAAGGATTAATTGTGGGTAAAATCAGTAACATTTGCCAAGTCCTATTTTTTTTAAAAGTTCAAACCTTTGTACTGTACTTGTTACATTATCTCATTCTTGCTAAAGTCTCTCCTTGTTTCAAAAGCGAGTCCAGAGAAGGCTCTTCTTGGACCACCGTCCTCAGGTGCTCACCTTACAACAAGCCATAAAAAAGACCAGCCATCTTTAGTTGATATACTGCAAGTTCTCCGCCTGTCCAGCAAAGAAGAGCTCTTCTTCATGCAGTTACCTGACTGTATGCCAGCTAGAGCACAAAAAACAAACTCCACTCCTGAACCCAAATTTGTGAAAGCTGGCAAGGAAAAGAAGCTGCTGCATGGGAAAGCCCAAGTGAGTCAACAATTGGTAGTATTTCTCTCATTCTTTTTTTTTTCATGCACAGCAGGGTCCCATGAGATGGTACTGATTGGATGTTAGTATTTTTTACAAGTTTGTACTTTTCAAAACAAAATGCATACACACATTATATATGTACGCATAGTGTTTATATGTATATATATGTGTATTTACATATATATCTTGAAAATGGCTTTGTGGGTTGACAAAACCGCTTTCAAATCAACACAACAATATATTTGCTTGTGCAGCTCCCTCCAGATTCAGTTTGGTAGCTCTGGCTAGTCCACTCTATCACTAGCCAATCATAGCTGGTGAAAGCGATGACGTATCTCTACGCCTGCGAGAAGGCAATGACATATCCCTACGCCTGCGAGAAGGCCTGGATGTCACCAAATCGAATTCTGATCGGTTAAAGCAACAGTTTTATTGACGCTTGTTTAATTGTGAAGGCCTTGACATACAATTTGGAATTATTCAATAAGTATTCATGGACAAAATATAATTAACATCAGTCTATGATTCAGATAGTTCTTAGGCCAGCAGAGACGGCCTTGAAGGGCCTGATGGCACACCACTGGTTTACACATTATTTATATATTTTCATGTCATTAGGACTCTCCTCCGGTGAAGTCCTCCCCCGTGCTGTCCGAATTCCCAGAAGGATTTCTCGGAAAGCTCCAAATACGTAAATCTGGGAAGGTGGAGATGAAACTCTCCGATATTGTCTTGGACATCACGGATGGAGCCGCTTCGTCATTCTTGCAGGTTGTTAACGTTGAAATGCTCATTTCAGATCGACACGTGCATGTTATAATTTTTGCTGTTGTTTTCAGCAACTTGTGTCCGTGGACCTTTCTGACGCCAAGACTGGAGACATGATGGTTCTAGGAAATATTAAGCATAAACTAGTCGTATCTCCAAATTTCCAAAATTTATTGGAACAATCGATTCAACAGCAACAAGGATCCTGATCATCTCACCATAGGAGAAATATGCTTTGTTTATGCTAGTAAATATTGTAATAAAAATGTTACTGTTGATCTGTAAACTGATCCTATGGTAGTTTACCTATTATTGATGATTATGTTGAAAAAAGAAAACAGAAAAGTTAAAGCTTATCTTTCCACAAGTTTAGAAGCACAAATGCCTTCCAACCTATTGTTAATAATATTCAACTTCAGTCCATTTAATCAAAACTCCAACATTTTAATTGTAATTTTTGTTTAAACTAATTATTTCAGCTGTGCCCTTTGTTAATTAATAGTACAGTTGCGCCAAATGTAGCATACTTCAAATATTACTTATGTAATGCACATTTTGGACCTTATTTAAAACATCAAGTCTGTGGCTTTTCCTTGTTTTTTTCTTACTGAAAACTGAATAAACTTATTTTTGAAACCAAAAAACTTGAGTTTTTTTTACTGAAATATTTAGTCTAACCAGATTCTTAATGTTCACTAACTTAAAAATAATTCTTGGAAATGGAGTGCAGGAGTGGAGATAAGGAAATGTCTGAAAAGGGGACAAGAAAACTTTGCAGTGACAACTTCAAATAAGCAATTTTAAGCTAACAAACTTTAACATCAAACTTTTTGATTGTGGTCAAGAAAATTTGTAGTTGCCTTCTCTAATTTTCACAATGCATCAAAATTTGACAACCAATCTTAAGTCTTATTTTTTATTGAAAACATTATAAAAAGCAGATTACAGGCACTATTCTTTAAACCGGAAGAGTATACTCTTGTATGACAACATTAAGTCAAGAAAAAAAACGTCTAAAAGAAAAGGGCACAAGAGAAAGTTGTGTTTCATGGTGTGTCATGTGTAATAACATTTCATCTTGTTTGGAGATGACGAAAGGGAAATTGGATAATGCAAGTCGTTTAGTCATATGCCCAAGCTTATTAAAATAAAAATGAGACAATAAGAACGATACGACTTCAGTCAAGTTTCTGTACATACTCCTAGACCTCTCAATGTGGAAAATACTGTGAAGTAAAATACCAAAGTAGCTGCACTCTGAACCGTGAAATGGAAAGGATGCTTCTTAAATCTGTAGTTAAATATCAATCAACAACATTTTCAGTAGTTTTGACTAGTCATTCTTTATTTTTGGTAAATCACTGCGGCATCCAAATGTTACCAAAAATATTCAGTCGCTGGAAAGTGAAAGCAACCACGGCAGTATAACATTATGTTGACGACCATCTTGCACAGTAAATGAATGCTAACTGTTATAGCAGTGCCTTAAACCCAAACCAATGTCTTGCTATAATAATAGTATTGATTTACCTTAAACACTTTATTTATTCATTGAATTTTCAACATTTGAGATGGTTATATGTTTCCAAATTAGTGAGCTGTTCAGAAGACCAGTGTCCTAAAAAAGCTCTTCTTGCTGAAAGGCCAAAACATTGAAGTATCATAGATGGACACATATGTATGTTACGTTATGCAATTTCCATTTGTTTCCGCAAGTAATAGGCAGGAGTCTTAATGATGATACTTAAAGACTTAAGTAAAAGTCTTTGGTTACTTTTCCCATTTGAATTACATTTCAAAACCCCACAATCGTACCAATTAACCGAACGGATGTTTAATCTTAATTCCTGGAGAACACAGTAAAGAAGGGAAGATAACTGGGATTTGTCGAAAAAAAAAAAATGTAGTGTTAGATGAGAAAGAGCCAACACATGCCATGAACCGAGATACAAAAGAAATACAATTAAGTATTTTTTACTTTCTTAACTGTAACTGTTGTCTTTTTAAGTTTAGATTTGGCTTTGGCGGCTTGTGCCTTTGCTGCTGCTTTCTTTAATTTCTCTGCTTTCTTAGCCTTTTCAGCCATTGCAGCCTTTTTCTTCTGATCCGACAGAGTCTTGTCTCGGATCAGGTCTTTTCGTCCGATTTCCGTCATATGGTCCTCCCATGATTTTATCTCATTCTTGTAGCGGATTTTGTCATCTTCTGCCAGTTGTACATACACCTGCAATGGTGAAATATAGATGTTTCCTTATAAGCCTTTTATAAAAATCACAGGACGCACAGGCAAAATCCATTTTTGATTTAACACGGAATCAGAATTGGGTCTCTAAAATGTATAAATTTTGTAATATGAACTCATTAGCAACCATGGACTGAGATAAATGTCTAATCCCTTTTGACTGGGAGGGCTAGCAGAAACGATATAGAAATGTCCGTGCATAAACGGATGTGCAAAATATATTGCATAAACCATAGAAAAAAATGTTGTCGCTCACCTGCTTCTGATGGTTGAAAAGATTTCTCCATTCAATCAGTAGTGCCTGCATCTTTGACTAGTAAACAACACATGAAAATCTGTTATTCAATATGAACTCATTGTATTGTGTCAGAAAGCCAGAAAGTTGGAGATTTTCGTTTCCTGATAAAAAAAAAAAAGTACAGTGTTCCCTCGGTTATCGCGGTTAATGGGGACCGGGACCACCCGCGATAAGTGAATTTCCGCGAAGTAGGGATGCCCCTTCAAAAATGCTTAATTTAAATTAAATTAAAAAAAAATTTACCCCCCTTGTATACAGTACACCATATAGAATACGGGTAGTGAGAGTGAAATTCATGTTATAACAAAAAAAAACTGTAAAATATGTTGTCTCAATGTAATATTGTGTATTGTAGCTATTGTGAGGGACTCTTACTCGAAGTACGGCTTCGCTGCCTCTTGGTCTGTCGAGAAGGCTTCTTCATACAGTGGAATGCTTAGTAGACAACCTCTTCTTAATTTTTTCAAACAAGCTCTTGCTTACAATAAAAACCACAAGGATGAGGTTCACATACCTGTCAACTTGTACGTTTTATACGTATTTTATACGTTTTTTACCATTTCAAATCATCTACGCCATACACCGACTTTTGTACGGGGAAAATAAAAACAAAAACGCCAATATTTATGAAAAACGATCTCAATAAGACCGTTTTGGCTAAAATCCAGATAGTCTCGTAGGGTGGTAGCCAACGACGCTACAGTCATCGATCGTTACTATTGTCACGGTATACCAGCAAAAATTATCCTCAATCGTATGTATTTTTTTTAGCGGTGCGTACGACAATATCGATAAAGGATGACATGTCCATGCGTAGACATACATAGAGTAAATATCGTAGAAGCAAGCATGGAGGAGCCACATAGTAAGAAACGAGTTACCGCGAGTAAACATGCGTCGTATGGTGTTTGTACGTTTTTTGGGGGGTTTGTACGGGGAATCAATCATTTATAAGGGCAGTTATCGGCAGAGGTTGACAGGTATGGGTTCATCTTCATTTTCTTCATCAGGAGCTTAACTATCGTAAAATGTCTTGGCTTTGGTTCTAATCATGTTTGTATCCAGAGGAATGTCCGCCATTTTTCAGCTCATGTCTTCCGCTTGAGTTTGAGTGTGAATTTTGACATTTTTAGGAACTTGATTTTTTTTTTTAAATAAATACATTTAAAAAGCGCAATGTATTGATGCCATGAAGCAGTGAAGGATCACAGTACCTGCTTACAATATTGGGACTCTTTTTACAAACCTGCGTGTTTGTGCCTTTGGCTTCCTCAAAGTGTTCGGACATAAAGATGTTGAATGATGTGCGAGGACGTTTTGGCTTTCCCATGGTGGTTGCTTCCTAGATCAAATAAAAAAAGAATATGAATGGTTCAAATAGGTTTCCAGTAATGTGATAGACACCAGATTAGCATTAATTTCTCATAAGGTCTTTGGTCATTCAAATTCAAATACTGGAGTGCATTTATCCAAGTCCAACTCTGTAGAATTTACGAATGTTCATTTTCTTACCCTCTTCTTACGGATGGCCTTCCTCTTGGCCATTCTCTGCCTCTTATCAAACACTTGCTGTTCAATCTGTTCTGGAGTCAATTGAGCTTGGTATTGCTGTAGATTGACCTTAAACACTTCTTTCTCCCGCAGAAATGCATCTTCAAAAGGCTTCAAGAAAATGTTAAACAGTTTATTAACAATTCCACAGATAGTTTTATGCATTTACAAAAATATTTCGTCACTAAACATTTTGGAAGATGCCTTTTGTGGATTCCTTACAGTGATACAATTAGGAATTTTAAATTTTTGGGGAAGTTACATCCCTTGAGTCATTAAATCTCAAACAGAAATAAAGTTTCCTATAAAAAATTATCTCATAACCCCTGCTCAAACCAATTAGTAGTTCTGAAACATGTAGCGTAGCTTTAAAGAAATGTATGACATTGCACCAAATTTAAAGGGACTTTTCCATCATATTTTTTTAGTCAACATAAACGTTGATGAAATTATGGGTGCATAAGGTGTTTTACTGGTTTTTGTTTACCGTATTTTCACGACTATAAGGTGCACCGCATTATAAGGCGCACCCTCAATGAATGACATTTTTTCCATATATAAGGCGCACTGTATTATAAGACGCACTGTATTATAAGGTGCACTGTATTTTAAGGCGCACTGTCTATTTTGGAGAAAATTTAAGACTTTTAAATGCACTGTATAGTTGCGAAAATACGGTAATTGCTATTGACTTCCAGGTATGAAGCACTCATTACAGTCACCTCTAGAGCCAGCCATTGTTGATGTTTTGGATTTTTTGTATACAATCTTGCAGTGGGGGAGGAGCTATATGATGGAAGATTTTGTAAACTAAGATGGCATCTGCATATTTAACAGTATTGTTTCAGTTCAGGCATTTGTGTTTTTTTTAATATCCGACAGTGGTGGTTTTTCGTTTTTGTTTTTCCTGTTTTTTCCATATGTAAGGTGCACTGGATTATAAGGCGCACTGTCTATTTTGGAGAAAATTTAAGACTTTTAACTGCGCCGTATAGTCACAAAAATACGGTAGTTTTTTCCCCCCTGCATGTTTCTTTCAGTGTTTTGTCTGTCTGTTTTGTTTTATTACCAATGGGAAAATGTTATTGCTGGTAGAAGTTTCAGAAGAAAAGTTTACTGTTGGATAAAGAGAACTTCATGGAAGACAACCAAGATGGAAACCATGGTCTAAACTAGATCATTTGAAAATCAAGACTAGATATGAGCAAATTGTATCTAAGTTCACCAGGAGAATGTCCCATAGACAAACAAAGCTGAAATTTATGGACAGAGACATCAAGTTCTACATTTTCCAAGAAAATAACTATGTCACCAACTAGGAAACATGACCCGGGGCAGATAAGCTACATTTGGCCATTGAAATTTTAAAGGTTACACTGTACTAAATACCTGTTTCTTCTCTGGACTCATCGATCTCCACTCACTGGCAATCTTCCTGATGATCTCTATTAATTTTATTTCTAAAGGAGACAGCAAGATTACAGTATAGTGACGAGTTGTAGCACAATTCTTAATAAACATAAAATCTCAAACCGAGAAGCAGTACCAAGTAATGTTATACTGCAACACTCTTCATTGCACATTGAGGTAATTTCAAATTGATGTTAGAGTAAAACTTTACCTGGGTTCTGAGTCGCTAAGACCGGCTTCTGTTGTAAAACATATCTCATGTATCCATTCAGAGGCCTCTTTGGAGGACCACTGACTTGAGTGGACAGGCATTTCACTGGGTTCCTGAACGATGCATTGACGACTCTGTTGAAGGAGGACACAAATATTACCGTATTTTAGCGACTATAAGGCACACTTAAAAGTCTTAAATTTTCTCCGAAATAGACAGTGCGCCTTATAATCCAGTGCGCCTTATATATGGGAAAAAAACAGAAAACCAAAAACCACCACTGTCGGATAGTAAAAAAACTAAACGCCTGAACTGAAACAATAGTGTGAAATGTGCAGATGCCATCTTAGTTTACCATATCCTCCATCATATAGCTCCTCCCCCACTGCAAGATTTTATACAAAAAAATCCAAAACATCAACAATGGCTGGCTCTAGAAGTGACTGTGTAGTGAGTGCTTCATACCTGGAAGTCAATAGCAATTACCATATTTTCACGATTATAAGGCGCACTTCAAAGTCTTAAATTTTCTCCAAAATAGACAGTGACTAAATTGTCCCATCAAATTGACATTTGATCAAGTGTACCAAAAAGTAGCAGTAGAGGAAGAAGCTTTAGCATAGTCTTTCATTCCAGCTTTGTTTGGATTTTTAAAATGTCCTTGAAAATGCCTCTTATTCGTCCTGGACCATCCAAGTCATCCGATGAACCCAACCAAAAACGAAACATGATGACAGTGGTTGAAAAAGTGACCCTACTATAATTGGTTTCTTCCGGGTACTCATATTTCCTCCCATATTCCAAAAAAACATGCATGGTAGGCTGATTGGACACTAAATTGTGCCTAGGTATGGGTGAGAATGCATGGTTGACCGTCTACTTGTGCTGACTCAGATTCAGGGTGTCCCCAGAGTCAGCTGGGATAGGCTCCAGCACCCCCGCGACCCTAATGAGGATAAAGCGGTTCAGAAAATGAGGTGAGAGATAAGATGAGGACATTACTATGCCTTAACACTGGATCACAAATTGTAATGTGATCGGAAAAAAACGGTAGCTACAAGAAAGTGACCAGAATTCACGGATAAACTCATTGGTTACCTTGGCAAAATACTTTTGCATGTGAAGACATTGAAGGACTTGGCAAAAAGGCTTACACTTGCAGTCACTAATCCGAAAGGAGCCATGTCCGAGATGTTTGCGCGGTTAATTAAGCTAGTCCAAACAAACAAAAAGATTTAACAATTATGGGGGAAGGTAAATATTAATGCATTCGATATCCTTCACTTCTAAACACATGCATCTGCTGCAGCAGCAAAAGGCGCCCTCAATGACCACAGGTGGATTGTGGGTATAAAAAGGAAATAGCTCTATTGTTCGATACTGCCACCAAGTGGACTGGAGCGTTAAAGCTATAAATCTAACGGAAACAACAAAATGCTGATTCAAAAAAAATATTAGATACACGTGAAATAAATATTTCACAGCATTGTATACAAAAAATCACGAACCAATAAAAGAACTACACATTATTTGATGTGTAATTGAACCCCAATGCCAATGAAGTCGGGGCGCTGCGTTAAACGTGAATAGGAACAGAATATAATTCATTCATTCATTTTCTGGACCAAAAATGTGCAAATGATGTTCAGCCATATAATTAAATAAGTACACTACAAATAAATGCTATTTTAAGTTCAAACTAATCAACATTATTGTTTTTACAACATAAGCTTCACCACGAAGTACACATATAACAAACAAACAAATAATCAATAAATGATAATAATTTAAAACTCATCTCATTTTCTGAACCGCTTTATCCTCACTAGGGTCGCGGGGGGTGCTAGAGCCTGAATTGGTGGCCAGCCAATCACAGGGCACAAGGAAACAAACAACCATTCATGCTCACACCCATTCCTAAGAACAATTTAGAGTGTCCAATCAGACTGCCATGCATGCTTTTGAAATGTGGGAGGGAACCACAGTACCTAGAGAAAACCCACACAGGCCAAAGGAGAACATACCAACTCCACAAAGGTGGACAGACTGAACTGAGGAACCCGGAGCTTTGAGGTTGACGTGCTAACCACATGAAATTCTACGTGATTGATTATTTGATTTAAACAAAAGAGACAAGGTTAACATTTGAACCTGAATGTCATGTCTTTGTAATGTGTGATTGGAATTGAAATTTATCATCATATCACATGGCCAATGTGTTTGATCACATGGTTACAAAACTGCAAACTCAAATGAAGAATTTTGATTGGCTACAAGTTATATGCCCTCATCCGATTGGCTATTAGTTCCTCGGGAGCGCGACGCTTCCTGGTTATCTACAAATGGAGCTGCTGTTCTGTTTTAAACCTGAGCTACGGTGGGAAATCTTTCCAAAGGGTCGAAAATGTCGCACAGCTTGCTAGTCGTCATTTTGCTCTATCTGTCTACAACTGCGACATGCAAATTTCCCACATTGGATAATTTGAAACCGCAAGCCAGCGACAAGACGCAGGGCAGAGCTGTGGTCGAACTATTGAGACGTCTGCTCGGGAACAGATACACTGAGTTCATCGTCATAGTGAACAGAAGCCTTTCCAACGACAGTCTGGATGTGTGTGAGCTCAAATCGACCAAAAACAACAAGATAGTCGCCACGGGCAATACTGGAGTGTCTGTGGCGTCTGGGATTTACAACTACCTGAAGTATTTCTGCAACTGTCACGTGTCTTGGTCCGGTGACCAGTTGGATTTACCCCGTCCACTTCCAAAACTTTCCGGTGTCCTCCGCATCAACACCCGGCATAGGTCAGTGACGCATTGGTGTCTGAGGTGTCCAAATAGTTTTTTATTTGTGGGCCAATTCCAGAAGAATCAAAGGATGTAAGAGCCAACTTGAAAACGGCTTTCATTTGTCTCCTCATTTTCTGAAACGCCTTATCCTCGTGAGGGTCCCGGGGGTGCTGGAGCCTATCCCAGTTGACTTAGGGCTGGAGGTGGGCAAAACCCTGAAATGGTGGCTAGAGATGGGAAATTTAGATTGTCCAATCAGCCTACCATACATGTTTTAGAAATGTGGGAGGAAACCCACACAGGCCCAGGAAGAACATGCAAACTCCACAGAGGTGGACCAACCTGGATTTGAACCCAGGACCCCAGAGGTGTGAGGCCGACACGTGTACCACTTGCTCACCGGGCTGCCTGCTTTCATATGTTGAACAGAGTATTAGTACTGGGTTAAAAGGTTGTTATTTGACATCTCATCTCATTTTCTGAAGCGCTTTATCCTCATTAGGGTCGCGGGGGGTGCTAGAGCCTATCCCAGTTGACTTCGGGCCAGAGGGGTGGGACACCCTGAA